>NC_134828.1:118218262-118241219 GCF_004210375.1 Tachypleus tridentatus
AATTGTGTTAAGTAGTGGTGGGGTGGGGTTTGTAGAGAGTTGTGTTAATTAGTGGTGAGGTGGGGTTTGTAGAGTGTTGTGTTAAGTAGTGGTGAGGAATTAGGGGTTTGTTGGGAGGCTGTGTTAAAGTGAGTGGTGGAAAGTGGGAGTTTGAGAAAGAAGTTGTGTTAAATAATAGTAGTGGGTTAGAGTTTGGAGGAGAGATTGTAGTAAAGTAAGAAGTGGTAGGTTTGAGTTTATAGAAAGTTATATTAAAAGTAAAGTGGTGGTAATGGGGTTTGTAAAGAGTTATGTTAAAATGAAATGGTGAGGTGGAGTTTGTGAAAAGTGGTGTTAATTTGTAGTGAGAATTAGGAGTTTTGTAGAGTATTGTATTAAGAAATGAGTGGTGAGGTGGGAGTTTTAAAAGAGTTGTATTAATATAGTAGGTGAGGTCAGGTTTATAGAGAGATTGTGTTAGAAATAAGTGGTAGAAGTGGGATTTGTTGAAGTTAATATTAAAATAGTGGTGTACGGAGTAGTTTTAGTAAGATTAGTTGTATTAAAGTAATAGTAGGTGAGAATTGGAGTTTATAAAGTTAATGTGTAGAGATTGTGAGTGAAAGTGGGGTTTGTAGAGTGTTGTGTTAAAATGATGAGGTAGGAAGTGGGGTTTATAAATGGATTTAATATTAATGTATATCGTGAGAATTAGGGCTTGTAGAAAGTTAATGTTAAAGTAGTAGTGAGTAATTAGGATGCTTATAGAGAGATTGTGTGTTGAAAGTGAGTTTGTGAGGAATTAGAGGTTTATGAAGAGTTGTGTTAACTTAGTAGTAGTGAATTGTATTTTAGAAATTGTTAGTATTAAAGTAGTAGTGGGTTAGGAGTTTGTAGAAAGAATAGGTGTTAAAGTAGTAGTAAAGAATTAGGAGTTTGTAGAGTTATGTTAAATGTAAGTAGTGAAGGTAGGGTTTATAGGAAGTGTTGTTAATTGTAGTAGAATTGGGAGTTTGTAGAAGTGTTATGTTAAAGTAGTAGTAGTGAGGAGGTAGGGTTTATAGATAGTGTGTTAAATGTTAAAGGTGGTGAAGATTAGGAAGTTTAGATTTGTATTTAAAGTAGTAGGGAGGTAGAGTCAGGTTTATAGAGAGAGTTAGTGTTAAAGTAGTATGAGTAGAATGTGAATTGTTAGAAGTTGTGTTAGTAGTAAGTAAGTGAGTGGAATTAGAGGTTTAGAGAAGTTAATGTTAAAGTAGTAGGTGAGAGTGGGGTTTGTAAAGTTGTATTAAGTAAGTATGAGTGAGGTAGGGTTTAGCAAATAGTTGTGATTAAATATATAGTGAAATGGGGAGTTTAGAGAGATTATGTGATTAAAATCAGTAGTGAGAGTAGAGCTTATAGAAAGTTAATATTAAGTAAATAGTGAGGTGGAGATTTGTAGAGTTGTATTGTTAAATGTAGTGAGTAGAGGTAGGGTTTTAGAGAGTTGTGTTAAGTAGTGGTGAGGAGTGGGAGTTTTAGAAAGTTAGTATTAAAGTAGTAGGTGAAGTTAGTTTGTTTGAGAGTTGTATTAAAAGTAGTAGATTAGAGGTGGTTTTGTAGAAGTTGTATTAAAAAGTAGTAGTGAAATTAGGGGTTTACTTAGAAAGTTAATGTATGAACTTGTGAGGTGAGTAAGTAGGTTTGTAGAGTGTTGTGTTAAGTAGTAGTGGTGAGTTGGGGTTTGTAGATAGTTGTGTTAAGTAATCGTGAGGTGGGGCTTGTAGAGAGTTGTGTTAAATGTGGTATCGTAGGAGGTAGGAGTTTGTAGAAGTTGTGTTAAGTAGTGGTGAAGTGGGAGTTTGTAAGAAGTGGGTGTTAATTTAGTAGGTAGGAGTAGAAGGTTTATAGAGTGTTGTGTTAAAATGTGTGTAGTAATTAGAGGTTTATAGATAATTGTATTAAAAGAAGTGGTAGAGGTAGGGTTTTAAAGAAGTTGTAGTTATGTAAAGTAGTTGTGAGAGTCAGGTTTATAGAAGGGCTTGTAGAGTTATGTGTGGTGGTAGGAGTAGGGTTTGTAGAAGTTATGTGAACTTGTGGTAGAGGTGGGGCTTAGTGGTGAGAGAGTTGTGTTTAAGTAGTGGGTAAATAATTTGTTTCAGTAATAAAAGTGATGTATATCAGTTGTCTAAGTAATAAAGAGAGCTTGAACTGAGTAGACACTTGTTTTAGTGATAAAATGTCATATTTTTCTGTCAACAGTTGTGTAAAGAAATGTGTAAATAACTGACTTATGTAAACTGTTGTCTTTATTGATGAAAGATTGTTATATTGTGTAAATATTTGTATTCAGTGATGGATTGTAGCCATCCATAAGGAAAGGTTACCTTACTCTATTCACTGATATGAAGTGTTTTAACTGTATATACTGTTATCGTAAGTGATTAACAATGCTCGAACTGTGAAACAGTTTGTTTACAGTGATGGAGTGTCTCTTTCAACTGTGAAACAGTTTGTTTACAGTGATGGAGTGTCTCTTTCAACTGTGAAACAGTTTGTTTACAGTGATGGAGTGTCTCTTTCAACTGTAAGTATTTTGTTTACAGTGATAGAGTGTCTCTTTCAACTGTGAAACAGTTTGTTTACAGTGATGGAGTGTCTCTTTCAACTCTGAAACAGTTTGTTTACAGTGATGGAGTGTCTCTTTCAACTGTAAACAGTTTCGTTAAGAAATGTCTAAATTAATTTATTCAGTGATGAAGGATGGTTGATTTGTTATTTTCAGGGTATTTGTTTAAACAGTTCTTCATGTAAATAATTTTATTCAGTTTAGTATTGAAACTATTTCAATTCTTTTTCTTAACGTACGTTTCAACTGTTGCATTAAAAATGTGAAGTGACTGTTCTGTGTAAAGCGTTGTGTTCGGTAATGTGTGGAGTATAACTTCATGTTAACTTAGAAGAACACAGTTTTACCTCCATAAAACGTACTGTTCCATAACTTCTTTGCCAATGTTCTCCCGTCTAGTGGGTCTCCTCCTTCCACGAGGGTTTTATTCAAAATATGCCCGTAGATCAGCACACAGTCGTAAAATGCACCTAGGATAGGGTCAACCTGTTCAGAAATAACTGTGTTAGCCAACAGAATATTGGATCAACCTGTACAGGAATAACGGTGTTAGTCAACAGAATTCTCCCAGAATAAAGGAAGTAGAATTGTAAACATGTACACAAAACTGCAATACTCATACATTCCTGCTCATGTATCTTTGTTATTGTACACACGTTGCTCTGAGAGTTCAAAAGATATATAGTTATGTTTAGTGATTGTAGTAATAACAAACTCATCTCATCTCATCTGTACATATATTCTGTAAACTTAGCTTTCAAATGCAGTCATATCTAATATCACAAGAAATAATTCATGCCTTTAATTCAGCAGTACCTTCTGTGCTATAACTTAACACTTATTATATACCTCGAAATGACAAACTTTCCTAATCTATTGCCGATTCCTCAGGAACGTTAATTGTGGAAATGTAAACATTAAGATAGGGTGTTTACTACTCAAACAGAACAATAACAAACATTTTCAAGGCTTTTTTTCCTATATTTTTAACCATAAATGTTCGAAAATTTTTTCATTTGAAAAATGAAATTTCGGCTCCGTTCTCCGAAAACGTTTTCCCTTTTCCAGTCTGTTTTTATATTTACATCCAATAATACATCCAATACATCCAAATAAATAACAATACATCCAAATAACTGACAATACATCCAAATAAGTAACAATACATCCAAATAAGTAACAATACATCCAAATAACTGACAATACATCCAAATAAGTAACAATACATCCAAATAACTGACAATACATCCAAATAAGTAACAATATATCAAAATAAATAACAATATATCCAAATAAGTAACAATACATCCAAATAAGTGACAATACATCCAAATAACTGACAATACATCCAAATAAGTAACAATACATCCAAATAACTGACAATACATCCAAATAAGTAACAATATATCAAAATAAATAACAATATATCCAAATAAGTAACAATACATCCAAATAAGTGACTATACATCCAAATAAGTGACAATACATCCATATAACTGACAATACATCCAAATAAGTAACACTATATCAAAATAAGTGACAATACATCCAAATAAGTAACAATATATCCAAATAAGTGAAAATACATCTAAATAAGTAACAGTAATACAAATAAGTAACATTACATCCAAATAAGTGACAATACATCCAAATAAGTGACAATACATCCAAATAACTGACAATACATCCAAATAAGTAACAATATATCCAAATAAGTGACAAGACATTTAAATAAGACACAATACATCCAAATAAGTGACAATATGCCCAAATAAGTGACAACACATCCAAATAAGTGACAATACATCCACATAAGTAACAATACATCCAAATAAGTGACAATACATCCAAATAAGTGACAATACATCCAAATAACTGACAATACATCCACATAAGTAACAATACATCCAAATAAGTGACAATACATCCAAATAAGTGACAATACATCCAAATAAGTGACAATACATCCAAATAACTGACAATACATCCACATAAGTAACAATACATCCAAATAAGTGACAATACATCCAAGTAAGTAACAATACATCCAAATAAGTGACAATACATCCAAAAAGTGACAATATACCATAAGTGACAACACATCCAAATAAGTGACAATACATCCATATAAGTAACAATACATCCAAATAAGTGACAATACATCCAAAAAAGTGACAATACATTCAAATAATTGACAACACATCCAAATAAGTGACAATACATCCAAATAAGTGACAACACATCCAAATAAGTGATAATGCATCCAAATAAGTGACAACACATCCAAATAAGTGATAATACATCCATATAAGTGACAATTCTTTTACTATTTCGTTATTTTTTGAGATAAATACTTATGTTGTACATAATTCATAACAAAACACCTTCCAACAATCACATAATTCACAATGAAACACATTTCAACAAGTACATAATTCATAATGAAACACCTTCCAACAAGTACATAATTCATAATGAAACACTTTTCAACAAGTACATAATTCACAATGAAATACATTTGAACATGTACATAATTCACAGTGAAACACTTTCCACCAAGTACATAATTCACAGTGAAACACGTTCCACAAAGTACATAATTCACAATGAAACACCTTCCAACAAGTACATAATTCACAATGAAATACATTTGAACATGTACATAATTCACAGTGAAACACTTTCTACCAAGTACATAATTCACAATGAAACACCTTCCAACATATACATAATTCACAGTGAAACACTTTTCACCAAGTACATAATTCACAATGAAACACCTTCCAACAAGTACATAATTCACAATGAAATACATTTGAACATGTACATAATTCACAGTGAAACACTTTCTACCAAGTACATAATTCACAATGAAACACCTTCCAACAAGTACATAATTCACAATGAAATACATTTGAACATGTACATAATTCACAATGAAATACATTTGAACATGTACATAATTCACAGTGAAACACTTTCTACCAAGTACATAATTCACAATGAAACACCTTCCAACAAGTACATAATTCACAATGAAACATCTTCATTGACATATGTGTAAGAGGTGTATTAACTGAACGTGTGGTCAACTCACGCTAACCTGAGATAAACATTATTTCTAGAACGCAGGGTTCCAATATGGCTGCTCTACAATTTGTTAAATCCAACCTGGTGTTTATTAACAGAAAACTAGTGCTTTCTTTTTGTTTACTGTGTATATAAACTTCGTTTTTCTAAAACTACTTAAAACCAAGCAAAAGTAACTTTTCGTTTATTAAATATACCTTATTCGTACTTACACTAAACTAGACGGCGTTTGTTTGTGTCCCAATCAGAGGTTTATAACAATTTGTTTACAGACTTAGCTTATTTTGAGTCGCTTGTGTTTATTTTTATCTCGGGGTTTATTTCTTGCTGAATATAAAATTATTTCCATGTTAACCCTTTTCAAGGATACTGATTTGTTCATTCAAGTGACTAGGTGTATGTACTCATTGTTTATTAATGGACATAATATACAAGCGACTAGATGTATATACTCATTGTTTATTAATGGACATACTATACAAGTGACTAGATGTATATACTCATTGTTTATTAATGGACATACTATACAAGTGACTATATGTATATACTCATTGTTTATTACTGGACATACTATACAAGTGACTAGATGTATATACTCATTGTTTATTAATGGACATATACAAGTGACTAGATGTATATACTCATTGTTTATTAATGGACATACTATACAAGTGACTAGATGTATATACTCATTGTTTATTAATGGACATACTATACAAGTGACTAGATGTTTATACTCATTGTTTATTAATGGACATACTATACAAGTGACTAGATGTATATACTTATTGTTTATTAATGGACATACTATACAAGTGACTAGATGTATATACTCATTGTTTATTAATGGACATACTATACAAGTGACTAGATGTACATACTCATTGTTTATTAATGGACATACTATACAGGTGACTAGATGTATATACTCATTGTTTATTAATGGACATACCATACAAGTGACTAGATGTATATACTCATGAACTTTGATATTAAAAGGCCTTTTATCTTCTTCGTGCAAAATAGATGTTGAAGAAAATACAATCATATATATGAGTCAAAAAGCACTCAGTTCTTAGAATCAAGAATGTATAGTAACTAAAGGCAATCATTTATCCCTAATTCTTTGTGTAACATCTAAGTGAATTACTTGTGACAGTGCAATCCAAATACCAGGGAAATTCTCTAGTATATGCAAGTTGATGTCATATATTTTGCCAAACATCAGAAATGATGTACTACTGACTTTAAGGTAAAACAGGAAAGCCAATAAATCACTGCCATATGAGGACATTTTTTATAACTAAAGCAGAAATGGCCTATTCATGCAAAACACACAAACCATTTAATCTATGTTCATGTATTTTCATTTCACTGTAAAACAGTGAAAGCATCAATTATAGCTTTGATATTTTAAAACCTTGTAGAATATGTTACTCTGGATGAAGAAATAAAAAACATTCAAAGAATTTTCGTTTACCCTTTAAACTATCAAAATACCCATATAAAAACAAAAAAAGACATTTCTTAGGATTAGAACCAGCAACAACTACACTGCACAACAAAGTTTTTGCTTCTTGAACACTGTTGGCTGTTCTTTATAGATCATGAAAATCACATCCACATTTGCCCATCACGTATCGTTTAATTCGAAATATTCAGTTTCACCAGGACATTGCTACAGTGGAAAAACGATATCAGGGCAACTGGAATCTGTCAATGCTTGTTGACTACTGTTGAACACTGCAACGTGATGCACCGGACATTGAATACAAACAAAATCAGAAGCAAAACACTTTTAATTATGTTGAACTTAATAACGTATTAGAAACATAAACGCAATTAAATACGTTATTGCCGGATATGCTGGTGCATATCCACCAGGTACCTGTCACAATCAGCAAAACTTTTCAGAAAGCAAAACTTTTCAAACAAATTGTTGTGCAGTGTAATTCTATTACTCCAATTCACCACTTTACTTCTAGCTCAGCGTGGCCAGCTGGTTACGGCATTCGACTGTTAACCTCGTTTAAACTGCGTAGCGTCACACAATGCTACAGTTGTAGTGCCATACAGTGTTACGGTGTCTATTAAACTGTAACACTGTATGGCACTACAACAGTTCAAACGAGGTTATGGCTGCTAGCCACTTTAACACTAAACAAGGTTTAAGCTGTGTGGTAATATACACTGTGCTACAGTGGCTAATAGTCATAACCTCGTTTGGACTGTGTGGTGCTATGCAGTGTTACAGTGGCTAATAGCCATCACCTTGTTTAAACTGTGTAGTGATGAACAATGTTACAGTGGCTAGAAGCCATAACCGTGTTTGAACTGTGTAGTGATACATGGTGTTACAGTAGCTAGCAGCTGTAAGCTGTGTAGCACCACACAATGCTACAGTGGCTAGCAGCCGTAATCTCGTTTAAACTGTGTAGCACCAAACAGTGTTACAGTGACTAGCAGCTGTAACCTCGTTTCATCTGCGTAGCGTCATACAGTGTTACAATGGTTGATAGCCATCACCTTGTTTAAACTGTGTGATTCAATACAGTTATACAGTGGCGAGCAGCCATAACCTCTTTAAACTGTGTGGTGCTATGCAGTGTTACAGTGGCTAATACCCATAACCTTGTTTAAACTGTGTGGTTCTATACAGTGTTACAATGGTTGATAGCCATCACCTTGTTTAAACTGTGTAGTGCTGAACAGTGTTACAGTGGCTAATAACCATAATCTCCAATACTAATCATAACACATTGTGTTACTCATCATAACACTCTGTCACTAACTATAACAATGTATTACTCATCATAACACACTGTCACTAACTATAACACAATGTATTACTCATCATAACACTCTGTCACTAACTATAATAATGTATTACTCTTCATAACACTTTGTCACTAACTATAACACAATGTATTACTCATCATAACACTTTGTCACTAACTATAACAATGTATTACTCATCATAACACTCTGTCACTAACTATAATAATGTATTACTCATCATAACACTTTGTCACTAACTATAACAATGTATTACTCATCATAACACTTTGTCACTAACTATAACAATGTATTACTCATCATAACACTCTGTCACTAACTATAACAATGTATTACCTATCATAACACTCTGTCACTAACTATAAGCAATGTATTACTCATCATAACACTCTGTCACTAACTATAACAATGTATTACTCATCATAACACTTTGTCACTAACTATAACAATGTATTACTCATCACAACACTTTGTCACTAACTATAACAATGTATTACTCATCATAACACTTTGTCACTAACTATAATAATGTATTACCTATCATAACACTTTGTCACTAACTATAACAATGTATTACTCATCATAACACTCTGTCACTAACTATAACACAATGTATTACTCATCATAACACTCTGTCACTAACTATAATAATGTATTACTCATCATAACACTGTCACTAACTATAACACAATGTATTACTCATCATAACACTTTGTCACTAACTATAACAATGTATTACTCATCATAACACTTTGTCACTAACTATAACAATGTATTACTCATCATAACACTCTGTCACTAACTATAACAATGTATTACTCATCATAACACTCTGTGACTAACTAGAACAATGTATTACTCATCATAACACTTTGTCACTAACTATAACAATGTATTACTCATCATAACACTTTGTCACTAACTATAACAATGTATTACTCATCATAACACTTTGTCACTAACTATAACAATGTATTACTCATCATAACACTCTGTCACTAACTATAAAAATGTATTACTCATCATAACACTCTGTCACTAACTATAACAATGTATTACTCATCATAACACTCTGTCACTAACTATAACAATGTATTACTCATCATAACACTCTGTCACTAACTATAACAATGTATTACTCATCATAACACTTTGTCACTAACTATAACAATGTATTACTCATCATAACACTCTGTCACTAACTATAACAATGTATTACTCATCATAACACTTTGTCACTAACTATAACAATGTATTACTCATCATAACACTTTGTCACTAACTATAACAATGTATTACTCATCATAACACTCTGTCACTAACTATAACAATGTATTACTCATCATAACACTCTGTCACTAACTATAACAATGTATTACTCATCATAACACTCTGTCACTAACTATAACAATGTATTACTCATCATAACACTCTGTCACTAACTATAACAATGTATTACTCATCATAACACTTTGTCACTAACTATAACAATGTATTACTCATCATAACACTTTGTCACTAACTATAACAATGTATTACTCATCATAACACTCTGTCACTAACTATAACAATGTATTACTCATCATAACACTCTGTCACTAACTATAACAATGTATTACTCATCATAACACTCTGTCACTAACTATAACAATGTATTACTCATCATAACACTCTTGTCACTAACTATAACAATGTATTACTCATCATAACACTCTGTCACTAACTATAATAATGTATTACTCATCATAACACTTTGTCACTAACTATAACAATGTATTACTCATCATAACACTTTGTCACTAACTATAACAATGTATTACTCATCATAACACTCTGTCACTAACTATAACAATGTATTACTCATCATAACACTCTGTCACTAACTATAACAATGTATTACTCATCATAACACTCTGTCACTAACTATAACAATGTATTACTCATCATAACACTTTGTCACTAACTATAACAATGTATTACTTCATCATAACACTTTGTCACTAACTATAACAATGTATTACTCATCATAACACTTTGTCACTAACTATAACAATGTATTACTCATCATAACACTTTGTCACTAACTATAATAATGTATTACTCATCATAACACTCTGTCACAAACTATAACAATGTATTACTCATCATAACACTTTGTCACTAACTATAACAATGTATTACTCATCATAACACTCTGTCACTAACTATAACAATGTATTACTCATCATAACACTCTGTCACTAACTATAACAATGTATTACTCATCATAACACTCTGTCACTAACTATAACAATGTATTACTCATCATAACACTTTGTCACTAACTATAACAATGTATTACTCATCATAACACTCTGTCACTAACTATAACAATGTATTACTCATCATAACACTCTGTCACTAACTATAACAATGTATTACTCATCATAACACTCTGTCACTAACTATAACAATGTATTACTCATCATAACACTCTGTCACTAACTATAATAATGTATTACTCATCATAACACTTTGTCACTAACTATAACACAATGTATTACTCATCATAACACTTTGTCACTAACTATAACAATGTATTACTCATCATAACACTCTGTCACTAACTATAACAATGTATTACTCATCATAACACTTTGTCACTAACTATAACAATGTATTACTCATCATAACACTTTGTCACTAACTATAACAATGTATTACTATCATAACACTCTGTCACTAACTATAACAATGTATTACTCATCATAACACTCTGTCACTAACTATAACAATGTATTACTCATCATAACACTTTGTCACTAACTATAACAATGTATTACTCATCATAACACTCTGTCACTAACTATAAACAATGTATTACTCATCATAACACTCTGTCACTAACTATAACAATGTATTACTCATCATAACACTTTGTCACTAACTATAAACAATGTATTACTCATCATAACACTTTGTCACTAACTATAACAATGTATTACTCATCATAACACTTTGTCACTAACTATAACAATGTATTACCTATCATAACACTTTGTCACTAACTATAACAATGTATTACTATCATAACACTTTGTCACTAACTATAACAATGTATTACTCATCATAACACTTTGTCACTAACTATAACAATGTATTACTCATCATAACACTTTGTCACTAACTATAACAATGTATTACTCTATCATAACACTTTGTCACTAACTATAACAATGTATTACTCATCATAACACTCTGTCACTAACTATAACAATGTATTACTCATCATAACACTCTGTCAATAACTATAACAATGTATTACTCATCATAACACTCTGTCACTAACTATAACAATGTATTACTCATCATAACACTTTGTCACTAACTATAACAATGTATTACTCATCATAACACTCTGTCACTAACTATAACAATGTATTACCTATCATAACACTCTGTCACTAACTATAACAATGTATTACTCATCATAACACTCTGTCACTAACTATAACAATGTATTACTCTATCATAACACTTTGTCACTAACTATAACACAATGTATTACTCATCATAACACTTTGTCACTAACTATAACAATGTATTACTCATCATAACACTCTGTCACTAACTATAATAATGTATTACTCATCATAACACTTTGTCACTAACTATAACAATGTATTACTCATCATAACACTTTGTCACTAACTATAACAATGTATTACTCATCATAACACTCTGTCACTAACTATAACAATGTATTACTCATCATAACACTCTGTCACTAACTATAACAATGTATTACTCATCATAACACTCTGTCACTAACTATAACAATGTATTACTCATCATAACACTTTGTCACTAACTATAACAATGTATTACTCATCATAACACTCTGTCACTAACTATAACAATGTATTACTCATCATAACACTTTGTCACTAACTATAACAATGTATTACTATCATAACACTTTGTCACTAACTATAACAATGTATTACTCATCATAACACTCTGTCACTAACTATAACAATGTATTACTCATCATAACACTTTGTCACTAACTATAACAATGTATTACTCATCATAACACTTTGTCACTAACTATAACAATGTATTACTCATCATAACACTCTGTCACTAACTATAACAATGTATTACTCATCATAACACTCTGTCACTAACTATAACAATGTATTACCTATCATAACACTCTGTCACTAACTATAACAATGTATTACTCATCATAACACTTTGTCACTAACTATAACAATGTATTACTCATCATAACACTCTGTCACTAACTATAACAATGTATTACTCATCATAACACTTTGTCACTAACTATAACAATGTATTACTCATCATAACACTTTGTCACTAACTATAATAATGTATTACTCATCATAACACTCTGTCACTAACTATAACAATGTATTACTATCATAACACTTTGTCACTAACTATAACAATGTATTACTCATCATAACACTCTGTCACTAACTATAACAATGTATTACTCATCATAACACTCTGTCACTAACTATAACAATGTATTAACTCATCATAACACTCTGTCACTAACTATAACAATGTATTACTCATCATAACACTTTGTCACTAACTATAACAATGTATTACTCATCATAACACTCTGTCACTAACTATAACAATGTATTACTCATCATAACACTCTGTCACTAACTATAATAATGTATTACTCATCATAACACTTTGTCACTAACTATAACAATGTATTACTCATCATAACACTCTGTCACTAACTATAACAATGTATTACTCATCATAACACTCTGTCACTAACTATAACAATGTATTACTCATCATAACACTCTGTCACTAACTATAACAATGTATTACTCATCATAACACTTTGTCACTAACTATAACAATGTATTACTCATCATAACACTTTGTCACTAACTATAACAATGTATTACTCTATCATAACACTTTGTCACTAACTATAACAATGTATTACTCATCATAACACTTTGTCACTAACTATAACAATGTATTACTCATCATAACACTCTGTCACTAACTATAACAATGTATTACTCATCATAACACTCTGTCACTAACTATAACAATGTATTACTCATCATAACACTTTGTCACTAACTATAACAATGTATTACTCATCATAACACTCTGTCACTAACTATAAATACAATGTATTACTCATCATAACACTCTGTCACTAACTATAATAATGTATTACTCATCATAACACTTTGTCACTAACTATAACACAATGTATTACTCATCATAACACTTTGTCACTAACTATAACAATGTATTACTCATCATAACACTTTGTCACTAACTATAACAATGTATTATGTATTCATCATAACACTCTGTCACTAACTATAACAATGTATTACTCATCATAACACTCTGTCACTAACTATAACAATGTATTACTCATCATAACACTCTGTCACTAACTATAACAATGTATTACTCATCATAACACTCTGTCACTAACTATAACAATGTATTACTCATCATAACACTCTGTCACTAACTATAACAATGTATTACTCATCATAACACTCTGTCACTAACTATAATAATGTATTACTCATCATAACACTTTGTCACTAACTATAATAACAATGTATTACTCATCATAACACTTTGTCACTAACTATAACAATGTATTACCTATCATAACACTTTGTCACTAACTATAACAATGTATTACTCATCATAACACTCTGTCACTAACTATAACAATGTATTACTCATCATAACACTTTGTCACTAACTATAACAATGTATTACTCATCATAACACTCTGTCACTAACTATAACAATGTATTACTCATCATAACACTCTGTCACTAACTATAACAATGTATTACTCATCATAACACTTTGTCACTAACTATAACAATGTATTACTCATCATAACACTTTGTCACTAACTATAACAATGTATTACTCATCATAACACTCTGTCACTAACTATAACAATGTATTACTCATCATAACACTCTGTAACTAACTATAACAATGTATTACTCATCATAACACTCTGTCACTAACTATAACACAATGTATTACTATCATAACAATCTGTCACTAACTATAACACAATGTATTACTCATCATAACAATCTGTCACTAACTATAATAATGTATTACTATCATCAACACTTTGTCACTAACTATAACAATGTATTACTCATCATAACACTCTGTCACTAACTATAACAATGTATTACTCATCATAACACTCTGTCACTAACTATAACAATGTATTACTCATCATAACACTTTGTCACTAACTATAACAATGTATTACTCATCATAACATTCTGTCACTAACTATAAACAATGTATTACTTCATCATAACACTCTGTCACTAACTATAACAATGTATTACTATCATAACACTTTGTCACTAGCTATAACACAATGTATTACATCATAACACTTTGTCACTAACTATAACAATGTATTACTCATCATAACACTCTGTCACTAACTATAATAATGTATTACTCATCATAAACTTTTGTCACTAACTATAACAATGTATTACTCATCATAACACTTTGTCACTAACTATAACAATGTATTACTCATCATAACACTTTGTCACTAACTATAACAATGTATTACTCATCATAACACTTTGTCACTAACTATATCAATGTATTACCTATCATAACACTCTGTCACTAACTATAACAATGTATTACTCATCATAACACTTTGTCACTAACTATAACAATGTATTATTCATCATAACACTTTGTCACTAACTATAACAATGTATTACTCATCATAACACTTTGTCACTAACTATAACACAATGTATTACCTCATCATAACACTTTGTCACTAACTATAAATAATGTATTACTCATCATAACACTTTGTCACTAACTATAACAATGTATTACTCATCATAACACTTTGTCACTAACTATAACAATGTATTACTCATCATAACACTTTGTCACTAACTATAATAATGTATTACTCATCATAACACTTTGTCACTAACTATAATAATGTATTATTCATCATAACACTCTGTCACTAACTATAACACAATGTATTACTCATCATAACACTTTGTCACTAACTATAATAATGTATTACTCATCATAACACTTTGTCACTAACTATAACAATGTATTACTCATCATAACACTCTGTCACTAACTATAACACAATGTATTACTCATCATAACACTCTGTCACTAACTATAATAATGTATTACTCATCATAACACTTTGTCACTAACTATAACAATGTATTACTCATCATAACACACCAATACTCACCATAGTTTCGTCTGCGTTTGAATTATACTTGAGTCGTGAGTTTTCCAGAACTTTAGCAGAAAACTGTTTGTACTGGAGAGTAGCTGGAACCCGGAGAGTCACCACCATGAGGGCCTCGTACATCTTCCGGGCGTTCTGAAGATATTCATTTGAATATAGTCAATAACAATACGTCAGTACCATACATTGTTATGTTACCTAGTCATACACCAATACTAATACATTGGTATGTTACCTAGTCACACACCAATAATAATACATTTTTGTGTTACTCAGTCACATTTCATACCAATATCTTATTATGTAAGTTAGTCATCATCAATACCAATACGTTGTTATCTTACTTATTCATCTAATCACACATCAATACCAATACGTTGTTATCTTACTTATTCACCTAATCACACATCAATATCAATACGTTATGTTACTTATTCACCTAATCACACATCAATATCAATACGTATTTATGTAACTTATTCACCTAATCACACATCAATATCAATATGTTATGTTACTTATTCACCTAATCACACATCATTACCAATACGTTGTTATGTTACTTATTCACCTAATCACACATCAATACCAATACGCTGTTATGTTACTTAGTCACCCATCAATACTAAGTCGTTGTTATGTTACTTTGTCACCCATCAATACTAAGGCGTTGTTGTATTACTTAGTCACCTATCAATACTAAGACAGTTATGTTACTTAGTCACCCATCAATACTAAGACGTTGTTATGTTACTTATTCACCTAATCATAGATCAATACCAATACGTTGTTATGTTACTTATTCACCTAATCATAGATCAATACCAATACGTTATGTTATTTATTTACCTAATCATTGATCTATACCAATAGGTTGTTATGTTACTTATTCACCAAATCACACATCAATACCAATACGTTGTTATGTTATTTATTCACCTAATCATTGATCAATACAAATACGTTGTTATGTTCCTTATTCACCTAATCACACATCAATATCAATACGTTGTTATGTTACTTATTCACCTAATCACACATCAATACCAATACGTTATGTTATTTATTCACCTAATCATAGATCAATACCAATACGTTGTTATGTTACTTATTCACCTAATCACGCATCAATATCAATACGTTGTTATGTTACTTATTCACCTAATCACACATCAACATCAATACGTTGTTATGTTACTTATTCACCTAATCACACATCAATATCAATACGTTGTTATGTTACTTATTCACCTAATCATAGATCAATACCAATACGTTGTTATGTTACTTATTCATCTAATCACACATCAATATCAATACGTTGTTATGATACTTATTCACCTAATCACACATAAATACCAATACGTTGTTATGTTACTTATTCGCCTAATCACACATCAATACCAACACGTTGTTATGTTACTTATTCACCTAATCACACATCAATACCAATACGTTTTTATGTTACTTATTCACCCACATCAATACTCACACATCAATAGCCGTTGTTATGTTACTTAGTCTAATCCCATCAATACTCAAGGCATTGTTATGTTACATAGTCACCCATCAATACTAAGTCATTGTTATGTTACATTGTCACCCATCAATACTGTTACATAGTCACCCATCATACTAAGTTGTTGTATTACTTAGTCACCATCAATATCAATACTAAGAAGTTATGTTACTTATGTCACCTAGTCATCAATACTAATACGTTGTTATGTTACTTATTCACCTAATCATAGATCAATACCAATCAATACCAATACGTTATGTTATTTATTTACCTAATCATTGATCAATACCAATAGGTTGTTATGTTACTTATTCACCAAATCACACATCAATACCAATACGTTGTTATGTTATTTATTCACCTAATCATTGATCAATACAAATACGTTGTTATGTTACTTATTCACCTAATCACACATCAATATCAATACGTTGTTATGTTACTTATTCACCTAATCACACATCAATACCAATACGTTATGTTATTTATTCACCTAATCATACATCAATACCAATACGTTGTTATGTTACTTATTCACCTAATCACACATCAATATCAATACGTTGTTATGTTACTTATTCACCTAATCACACATCAATACCAATACGTTGTTATGTTACTTATTCACCTAATCACACATCAATACCAACACGTTGTTATGTTACTTATTCACCTAATCACACATCAATACCAATACGTTTTTATGTTACTTATTCACCTAATCACACATCAATACCAATACGTTATGTTATTTATTTACCTAATCATTGATCAATACCAATAGGTTGTTATGTTACTTATTCACCAAATCACACATCAATACCAATACGTTGTTATGTTATTTATTCACCTAATCATTGATCAATACAATTATGTTACTTATTCATCTAATCACACATCAATATCAATACGTTGTTATGTTACTTATTCACCTAATCACACATCAATATCAATACGTTGTTATGTTACTTATTCACCTAATCACACATCAATACCAATACGTTGTTATGTTACTTATTCACCTAATCACACATCAATACCAATACGTTGTTATGTTACTTATTCACCTAATCACACATCAATACCAACCAATAGATTGTTATGTTACTTATTCACCAAATCACACATCAATACCATATACGTTGTTATGTTATGTTACTTATGATACTTATTCACCCATCAATACCAATACGTTGTTATGTTACTTAGTCACCATCAACCCATCAATACTAATACCAACACGTTGTTATGTTACATTGTCACCCATCAATACTAAGGCGTTGTTGTATTACTTAGTCACCTGTCAATACTAAGAAGTTATGTTACTTAGTCACCCATCAATACTAAGACGTTGTTATGTTACTTATTCACCTAATCATAGATCAATACCAATACGTTGTTATGTTACTTATTCACCTAATCACACATCAATACCAATACGTTGTTATGTTATTTATTCACCTAATCATTGATCAATACAAATACGTTGTTATGTTCCTTATTCACCTAATCACACATCAATATCAATACGTTGTTATGTTACTTATTCACCTAATCACACATCAATACCAATACGTTATGTTATTTATTCACCTAATCATAGATCAATACCAATACGTTGTTATGTTACTTATTCACCTAATCACACATCAATATCAATACGTTGTTATGTTACTTATTCACCTAATCATAGATCAATACCAATACGTTGTTATGTTACTTATTCACCTAATCACACATCAATATCAATACGTTGTTATGTTACTTATTCACCTAATCACACATCAATACCAATACGTTGTTATGTTACTTATTCACCTAATCACACATCAATATCAATACGTTGTTATGTTACTTATTCACCTAATCACACATCAATACCAATACGTTGTTATGTTACTTATTCACCTAATCACACATCAATACCAATACGTTGTTATGTTACTTATTCACCTAATCACACATCAATACCAACACGTTGTTATGTTACTTATTCACCTAATCACACATCAATACCAATACGTTGTTATGTTACTTATTCATCTAATCACACATCAATATCAATACGTTGTTATGTTACTTATTCACCTAATCACACATCAATACCAATACGTTGTTATGTTACTTATTCACCTAATCACACATCAATACCAATACGTTATGTTATTTATTCACCTAATCATTGATCAATACCAATACGTTGTTATGTTACTTATTCACCAAATCACACATCAATACCAATACGTTGTTATGTTATTTATTCACCTAATCATTGATCAATACAATACGTTGTTATGTTACTTATTCACCTAATCACACATCAATACCAATACGTTGTTATGTTACTTATTCACCTAATCACACATCAATACCAATACGTTGTTATGTTACTTATTCACCTAATCACACATCAATATCAATACGTTGTTATGTTACTTATTCACCTAATCACACATCAATATCAATACGTTGTTATGTTACTTATTCACCTAATCACACATCAATACCAAACGTTGTTATGTTACTTATTCACCTAATCACACATCAATACCAATACGTTGTTATGTTACTTATTCACCTAATCACACATCAATACCAATACGTTGTTATGTTACTTATTCATCTAATCACACATCAATATCAATACGTTGTTATGTTACTTATTCACCTAATCACACATCAATACCAATACGTTTTTATGTTACTTATTCACCTAATCACACATCAATACCAATACGTTGTTATGTTACTTAGTCACCCATCAATACTAAGCCGTTGTTATGTTACTTAGTCACCCATCAATACTAAGGCATTGTTATGTTACATAGTCACCCATCAATACTAAGGTCATTGTTATGTTACATTGTCACCCATCAATACTCAGACGTTTTTATGTTACTCAGTCACCCATCAATACTAAGGCGTTGTTGTATTACTTAGTCACCTGTCAATACTAAGAAGTTATGTTACTTAGTCACCCATCAATGCTAAGACGTTGTTATGTTTCTTATTCACCTAATCACACATCAATATCAATACGTTGTTATGTTACTTATTCACCTAATCATAGATCAATACCAATACGTTGTTATGTTACTTATTCACCTAATCATAGATCAATACCAATACGTTGTTATGTTACTTATTCACCTAATCACACATCAATATCAATACGTTGTTATGTTACTTATTCACCTAATCACACATCAATATCAATACGTTGTTATGTTACTTATTCACCTAATCACACATCAATACCAATACGTTGTTATGTTACTTATTCACCTAATCACACATCAATACCAACACGTTGTTATGTTACTTATTCACCTAATCACACATCAATACCAATACGTTGTTATGTTACTTATTCACCTAATCACACATCAATACCAATACGTTGTTATGTTAATTATTCATCTAATCACACATCAATACCAATACGTTATGTTATTTATTTACCTAATCATTGATCAATACCAATAGGTTGTTATGTTACTTATTCACCTAATCACACATCAATACCAATACGTTGTTATGTTATTTATTCACCTAATCACACATCAATACCAATACGTTATGTTATTTATTTACCTAATCATTGATCAATACCAATACGTTGTTATGTTACTTATTCACCTAATCACACATCAATATCAATACGTTGTTATGTTACTTATTCACCTAATCACACATCAATACCAATACGTTATGTTATTTATTCGTCTAATCATAGATCAATACCAATACGTTGTTATGTTACTTATTCACCTAATCACACATCAATATCAATACGTTGTTATGTTTCTTATTCACCTAATCACACATCAATATCAATACGTTGTTATGTTACTTATATTCACCTAATCACACATCAATACCAACACGTTGTTATGTTACTTTATTCACCTAATCACATCAATACTCAACACGTTGTTATGTTACTTATTCACCTAATCACACATCAATACCAACACGTTGTTATGTTACTTATTCACCTAATCACCCATCAATACTAAGCCGTTGTTATGTTACTTAGTCACCCATCAATACTAAGCAATGTTGTTGTTATGTTACTTAGTCACCCATCAATACTAAGTCGTTGTTATGTTACATTGTCACCCATCAATACTAAGGCGTTGTTGTATTACTTAGTCACCTGTCAATACTAAGAAGTTATGTTACTTAGTCACCCATCAATACTAAGACGTTGTTATGTTACTTATTCACCTAATCATAGATCAATACCAATACGTTGTTATGTTACTTATTCACCTAATCATAGATCAATACCAATACGTTATGTTATTTATTTACCTAATCATTGATCTATACCAATAGGTTGTTATGTTACTTATTCACCAAATCACACATCAATACCAATACGTTGTTATGTTATTTATTCACCTAATCATTGATCAATACAAATACGTTGTTATGTTCCTTATTCACCTAATCACACATCAATATCAATACGTTGTTATGTTACTTATTCACCTAATCACACATCAATACCAATACGTTATTATGTTATTTATTCACCTAATCATAGATCAATACCAATACGTTGTTATGTTACTTATTCACCTAATCACACATCAATATCAATACGTTGTTATGTTACTTATTCACCTAATCATAGATCAATACCAATACGTTGTTATGTTACTTATTCACCTAATCACACATCAATATCAATACGTTGTTATGTTATTTATTCACCTAATCACACATCAATACCAATACGTTGTTATGTTACTTATTATCAATACCAATACGTTTTATGTTGCTTATTTACCTAATCATTATCAATACATTACGTTGTTATGTTACTTATTCACCCAATCACACATCAATACCAATACGTTGTTATGTTACTTATTCACCTAATCACACATCAATACCAATACGTTGTTATGTTACTTATTCACCTAATCACACATCACCTAATCACACATCAATACCAATACGTTGTTATGTTACTTATTCACCTAATCACACATCAATACCAACACGTTGTTATGTTACTTATTCACCTAATCACACATCAATACCAATACGTTGTTATGTTACTTATTCACCTAATCACACATCAATACCAATACGTTGTTATGTTACTTATTCACCTAATCACACATCAATACCAATACGTTGTTATGTTACTTATTCACCTAATCACACATCAATACCAATACGTTGTTATGTTACTTATTCATAATCACACATACCAATCGTTGTTACTTATTCACTACCTAATCAATACCAAGCAACGTTGTTTATGTTACTTATTCACCTAATCACACATCAATACCAATACGTTTGTTTATTCTTGCTATTCACCCTTCGCAGTCATGTTACTATTCAATCAACCAATACGTTGTTATGTTTCTTATTCACCTAATCACATCAATACAAATACGTTGTTATGTTACTTATTCTAATCACATCAATACTAACATATGTTACTTATTCACCTAACACATCAATACCAATACGTTGTTATGTTACTTATTCACCTAATCACACATCAATACCATACGTTGTTATGTTACTTATTCACCTAATCACACATCAATATCAATACGTTGTTATGTTACTTATTCACCTAATCACACATCAATACCAATACGTTGTTATGTTACTT
>NC_134828.1:118241719-118362222 GCF_004210375.1 Tachypleus tridentatus
TTATACTAACATTTGTAACATAACAGTATAAAAAAGTTCAGTGTTTTGTTCTAAACATATGTAGTTATACTAACATTTGTAACATAAGAGTATAAAAAAGCTTAGTGTTTTGTTCTAAACATATGTAGTTATACTAACATTTGTAACATAAAAGTATAAAAAAAATTAGTGTTTTGTTCTAAACATATGTAGTTATACTAACATTTGTAACATAATAGTATAAAAAAAAGCAGTGTTTTGTTCTAAACATATGTAGTTATACTAACATTTGTAACATAATAGTATAAAAAGCTTAGTGTTTTGTTCTAAACATATGTAGTTATACTAACATTTGTAACATAATAAAAGTATATACTAAAAAAAGCTTAGTGTTTTGTTCTAAACATATGTAGTTATACTAACATTTGTAACATAAGAGTATAAAAAAGCAGTGTTTTGTTCTAAACATATGTAGTTATACTAACATTTGTAACATAAAGTATAAAAAAGCTTAGTGTTTTGTTCTAAACATATGTAGTTATACTAACATTTGTAACATAAGAGTATAAAAAAAGCTGTTTTGTTCTAAACATATGTAGTTATACTAACATTTGTAACATAAGAGTATAAAAAGCTTAGTGTTTTGTTCTAAACATATGTAGTTATACTAACATTTGTAACATAAGGTATAAAAAGCAGTGTTTTGTGTTCTAAACATATGTAGTTATACTAACATTTGTAACATAATAGTATAAAAAGCAGTGTTTTGTTCTAAACATATGTAGTTATACTAACATTTGTAACATAATAGTATAAAAAAAAAAAGTGTTTTGTTCTAAACATATGTAGTTATACTAACATTTGTAACATAATAGTATAAAAGCAGTGTTTTGTTCTAAACATATGTAGTTATACTAACATTTGTAACATAATAGTATAAAAAGCTTAGTGTTTTGTTCTAAACATATGTAGTTATACTAACATTTGTAACATAATGAGTATAAAAAGCTTAGTGTTTTGTTCTAAACATATGTAGTTATACTAACATTTGTAACATAAGAGTATAAAAGCTTAGTGTTTTGTTCTAAACATATGTAGTTATACTAACATTTGTAACATAAGAGTATAAAAAAGCTTAGTGTTTTGTTCTAAACATATGTAGTTATACTAACATTTGTAACATAAGAGTATAAAAAAGCTTAGTGTTTTGTTTCTAAACATATGTAGTTATACTAACATTTGTAACATAAAGTATAAAAAGCTTAGTGTTTTGTTCTAAACATATGTAGTTATACTAACATTTGTAACATAATAGTATAAAAGCTTAGTGTTTTGTTCTAAACATATGTAGTTATACTAACATTTGTAACATAATAGTATAAAAAAAGCAGTGTTTTGTTCTAAACATATGTAGTTATACTAACATTTGTAACATAATAGTATAAAAAAGCTTAGTGTTTTGTTCTAAACATATGTAGTTATACTAACATTTGTAACATAATAGTATAAAAGCTTAGTGTTTTGTTCTAAACATATGTAGTTATACTAACATTTGTAACATAATAGTATAAAAAAAAGCTTAGTGTTTTGTTCTAAACATATGTAGTTATACTAACATTTGTAACATAATAGTATAAAAGCTTAGTGTTTTGTTCTAAACATATGTAGTTATACTAACATTTGTAACATAAGAATTATAAAAAAGCTTAGTGTTTTGTTCTAAACATATGTAGTTATACTAACATTTGTAACATAATAAGTATATAAAAAGCTTAGTGTTTTGTTCTAAACATATGTAGTTATACTAACATTTGTAACATAAAGTATAAAAAAGCTTAGTGTTTTGTTCTAAACATATGTAGTTATACTAACATTTGTAACATAATAGTATAAAAAGCTTAGTGTTTTGTTCTAAACATATGTAGTTATACTAACATTTGTAACATAATAGTATAAAAAAGCTTAGTGTTTTGTTCTAAACATATGTAGTTATACTAACATTTGTAACATAATAGTATAAAAAAAGCTTAGTGTTTTGTTCTAAACATATGTAGTTATACTAACATTTGTAACATAAAGTATAAAAAAGCTTAGTGTTTTGTTCTAAACATATGTAGTTATACTAACATTTGTAACATAAAGTATAAAAAAAGCTTAGTGTTTTGTTCTAAACATATGTAGTTATACTAACATTTGTAACATAATAGTATAAAAAGCTTAGTGTTTTGTTCTAAACATATGTAGTTATACTAACATTTGTAACATAATAGTATAAAAAAGCTTAGTGTTTTGTTCTAAACATATGTAGTTATACTAACATTTGTAACATAATAGTATAAAAAAGCTTAGTGTTTTGTTCTAAACATATGTAGTTATACTAACATTTGTAACATAATAGTATAAAAAGCTTAGTGTTTTGTTCTAAACATATGTAGTTATACTAACATTTGTAACATAATAGTATAAAAAGCTTAGTGTTTTGTTCTAAACATATGTAGTTATACTAACATTTGTAACATAAGAGTATAAAAAAAGCTTAGTGTTTTGTTCTAAACATATGTAGTTATACTAACATTTGTAACATAAAGTATATAAAAAGCTTAGTGTTTTTGTTCTAAACATATGTAGTTATACTAACATTTGTAATATAATAGTATAAAAAGCTTAGTGTTTTGTTCTAAACATATGTAGTTATACTAACATTTGTTACATAATAGTATGAAATAGCATTTTGTTGTAAACATATGTAGTTACGCTAACATTTGTAACATAAGAGTATAAAAAAAAGCTTAGTGTTTTGTTCTAAACATATGTAGTTATACTAACATTTGTAACATAAGAGTATAAAAAGCTTAGTGTTTTGTTCTAAACATATGTAGTTATACTAACATTTGTAACATAATAGTATAAAAAGCTTAGTGTTTTGTTCTAAACATATGTAGTTATACTAACATTTGTAACATAAGGTATAAAAAAGCTTAGTGTTTTGTTCTAAACATATGTAGTTATACTAACATTTGTAACATAATAGTATAAAAAAAAGCTTAGTGTTTTGTTCTAAACATATGTAGTTATACTAACATTTGTAACATAATAAGTATAAAAAAGCTTAGTGTTTTGTTCTAAACATATGTAGTTATACTAACATTTGTAACATAAGAGTATAAAAAAGCTTAGTGTTTTGTTCTAAACATATGTAGTTATACTAACATTTGTAACATAATAGTATAAAAAGCTTAGTGTTTTGTTCTAAACATATGTAGTTATACTAACATTTGTAACATAATAGTATAAAAAAAAGCTTAGTGTTTTGTTCTAAACATATGTAGTTATACTAACATTTGTAACATAATAGTATAAAAAAAGCTTAGTGTTTTGTTCTAAACATATGTAGTTATACTAACATTTGTAACATAATAGTATAAAAAAGCAGTGTTTTGTTCTAAACATATGTAGTTATACTAACATTTGTAACATAATAGTATAAAAAAGCTTAGTGTTTTGTTCTAAACATATGTAGTTATACTAACATTTGTAACATAATAGTATAAAAAGCTTAGTGTTTTGTTCTAAACATATGTAGTTATACTAACATTTGTAACATAATAGTATAAAAAAGCTTAGTGTTTTGTTCTAAACATATGTAGTTATACTAACATTTGTAACATAAGGTATAAAAAAGCTTAGTGTTTTGTTCTAAACATATGTAGTTATACTAACATTTGTAACATAAGAGTATAAAAAAGCTTAGTGTTTTGTTCTAAACATATGTAGTTATACTAACATTTGTAACATAAGAGTATAAAAAAGCTTAGTGTTTTGTTCTAAACATATGTAGTTATACTAACATTTGTAACATAAGAGTATAAAAAAGCTTAGTGTTTTGTTCTAAACATATGTAGTTATACTAACATTTGTAACATAAGGTATAAAAAAAAGTGTTTTGTTCTAAACATATGTAGTTATACTAACATTTGTAACATAATAGTATAAAAAGCTTAGTGTTTTGTTCTAAACATATGTAGTTATACTAACATTTGTAACATAATAGTATAAAAAGCTTAGTGTTTTGTTCTAAACATATGTAGTTATACTAACATTTGTAACATAATAGTATAAAAAAGCTTAGTGTTTTGTTCTAAACATATGTAGTTATACTAACATTTGTAACATAATAGTATAAAAAAGCAGTGTTTTGTTCTAAACATATGTAGTTATACTAACATTTGTAACATAAGGTATAAAAAGCAGTGTTTTGTTCTAAACATATGTAGTTATACTAACATTTGTAACATAATAGTATAAAAAAGCTTAGTGTTTTGTTCTAAACATATGTAGTTATACTAACATTTGTAACATAAGGTATAAAAAAGCTTAGTGTTTTGTTCTAAACATATGTAGTTATACTAACATTTGTAACATAAATAGTATAAAAAGCTTAGTGTTTTGTTCTAAACATATGTAGTTATACTAACATTTGTAACATAATGGAATAAAAAATATTAGTGTTTTGTTCTAAACATATGTAGTTATACTAACATTTGTAACATAATAGTATAAAAAGCTTAGTGTTTTGTTCTAAACATATGTAGTTATACTAACATTTGTAACATAATAGTATAAAAAGCTTAGTGTTTTGTTCTAAACATATGTAGTTATACTAACATTTGTAACATAATAGTATAAAAAAGCTTAGTGTTTTGTTCTAAACATATGTAGTTATACTAACATTTGTAACATAAGAGTATAAAAAGCTTAGTGTTTTGTTCTAAACATATGTAGTTATACTAACATTTGTAACATAAGAGTATAAAAAAGCTTAGTGTTTTGTTCTAAACATATGTAGTTATACTAACATTTGTAACATAATAGTATAAAAAAGCTTAGTGTTTTGTTCTAAACATATGTAGTTATACTAACATTTGTAACATAAGAGTATAAAAAAAGCTTAGTGTTTTGTTCTAAACATATGTAGTTATACTAACATTTGTAACATAAGAGTATAAAAAAGCTTAGTGTTTTGTTCTAAACATATGTAGTTATACTAACATTTGTAACATAAGAGTATAAAAAAGCTTAGTGTTTTGTTCTAAACATATGTAGTTATACTAACATTTGTAACATAAAGGTATAAAAAAGCTTAGTGTTTTGTTCTAAACATATGTAGTTATACTAACATTTGTAACATAAAGGTATAAAAAAGCTTAGTGTTTTGTTCTAAACATATGTAGTTATACTAACATTTGTAACATAATAGTATAAAAAAGCTTAGTGTTTTGTTCTAAACATATGTAGTTATACTAACATTTGTAACATAATAGTATAAAAAGCTTAGTGTTTTGTTCTAAACATATGTAGTTATACTAACATTTGTAACATAATAGTATAAAAAGCTTAGTGTTTTGTTCTAAACATATGTAGTTATACTAACATTTGTAACATAATAGTATAAAAAAGCTTAGTGTTTTGTTCTAAACATATGTAGTTATACTAACATTTGTAACATAATAGTATAAAAAAGCTTAGTGTTTTGTTCTAAACATATGTAGTTATACTAACATTTGTAACATAATAGTATAAAAAAGCTTAGTGTTTTGTTCTAAACATATGTAGTTATACTAACATTTGTAACATAATAGTATAAAAAAGCAGTGTTTTGTTCTAAACATATGTAGTTATACTAACATTTGTAACATAATAGTATAAAAAAAGCTTAGTGTTTTGTTCTAAACATATGTAGTTATACTAACATTTGTAACATAATAGTATAAAAAAGCTTAGTGTTTTGTTCTAAACATATGTAGTTATACTAACATTTGTAACATAAGAGTATAAAAAAGCTTAGTGTTTTGTTCTAAACATATGTAGTTATACTAACATTTGTAACATAAGAGTATAAAAAAGCTTAGTGTTTTGTTCTAAACATATGTAGTTATACTAACATTTGTAACATAAGAGTATAAAAAAGCTTAGTGTTTTGTTCTAAACATATGTAGTTATACTAACATTTGTAACATAATAGTATAAAAAGTAGTGTTTTGTTCTAAACATATGTAGTTATACTAACATTTGTAACATAATAGTATAAAAAGCTTAGTGTTTTGTTCTAAACATATGTAGTTATACTAACATTTGTAACATAATAGTATAAAAAGCTTAGTGTTTTGTTCTAAACATATGTAGTTATACTAACATTTGTAACATAATAGTATAAAAAGCTTAGTGTTTTGTTCTAAACATATGTAGTTATACTAACATTTGTAACATAATAGTATAAAAAGCTTAGTGTTTTGTTCTAAACATATGTAGTTAAACTAACATTTGTAACATAATAAGTATAAAAAAGCTTAGTGTTTTGTTCTAAACATATGTAGTTATACTAACATTTGTAACATAATAGTATAAAAAAGCTTAGTGTTTTGTTCTAAACATATGTAGTTATACTAACATTTGTAACATAATAGTATAAAAAAGCTTAGTGTTTTGTTCTAAACATATGTAGTTATACTAACATTTGTAACATAATAGTATAAAAAAGCTTAGTGTTTTGTTCTAAACATATGTAGTTATACTAACATTTGTAACATAATAGTATAAAAAAGCTTAGTGTTTTGTTCTAAACATATGTAGTTATACTAACATTTGTAACATAATAGTATAAAAGCTTAGTGTTTTGTTCTAAACATATGTAGTTATACTAACATTTGTAACATAATAGTATAAAAAAGCTTAGTGTTTTGTTCTAAACATATGTAGTTATACTAACATTTGTAACATAAGGTATAAAAAAGCTTAGTGTTTTGTTCTAAACATATGTAGTTATACTAACATTTGTAACATAATAGTATAAAAAAGCTTAGTGTTTTGTTCTAAACATATGTAGTTATACTAACATTTGTAACATAAGAGTATAAAAAGCTTAGTGTTTTGTTCTAAAATATGTAGTTATACTAACATTTGTAACATAAGAGTATAAAAAAGCTTAGTGTTTTGTTCTAAACATATGTAGTTATACTAACATTTGTAACATAATAGTATAAAAAAGCTTAGTGTTTTGTTCTAAACATATGTAGTTATACTAACATTTGTAACATAATAGTATAAAAAAAGCAGTGTTTTGTTCTAAACATATGTAGTTATACTAACATTTGTAACATAATAGTATAAAAAAGCTTAGTGTTTTGTTCTAAACATATGTAGTTATACTAACATTTGTAACATAATAGTATAAAAAGCTTAGTGTTTTGTTCTAAACATATGTAGTTATACTAACATTTGTAACATAATAGTATGAAAAAGCTTAGTGTTTTGTTCTAAACATATGTAGTTATACTAACATTTGTAACATAAGGTATAAAAAAGCTTAGTGTTTTGTTCTAAACATATGTAGTTATACTAACATTTGTAACATAATAGTATATAAAAAGCTTAGTGTTTTGTTCTAAACATATGTAGTTATACTAACATTTGTAACATAATAAGTATAAAAAGCTTAGTGTTTTGTTCTAAACATATGTAGTTATACTAACATTTGTAACATAATAGTATAAAAAAGCTTAGTGTTTTGTTCTAAACATATGTAGTTATACTAACATTTGTAACATAAGAGTATAAAAAAAGCTTAGTGTTTTGTTCTAAACATATGTAGTTATACTAACATTTGTAACATAAAGAGTATAAAAAAGCTTAGTGTTTTGTTCTAAACATATGTAGTTATACTAACATTTGTAACATAAAGTATAAAAAAGCAGTGTTTTGTTCTAAACATATGTAGTTATACTAACATTTGTAACATAAAGTATAAAAAAGCTTAGTGTTTTGTTCTAAACATATGTAGTTATACTAACATTTGTAACATAATAGTATAAAAAAGCTTAGTGTTTTGTTCTAAACATATGTAGTTATACTAACATTTGTAACATAATAGTAAAAAGCTTAGTGTTTTGTTCTAAACATATGTAGTTATACTAACATTTGTAACATAAAAGTATAAAAAAGCTTAGTGTTTTGTTCTAAACATATGTAGTTATACTAACATTTGTAACATAAGGTATAAAAAGCTTAGTGTTTTGTTCTAAACATATGTAGTTATACTAACATTTGTAACATAAGAGTATAAAAAGCTTAGTGTTTTGTTCTAAACATATGTAGTTATACTAACATTTGTAACATAATAGTATAAAAAAAGCTTAGTGTTTTGTTCTAAACATATGTAGTTATACTAACATTTGTAACATAAGAGTATAAAAAGCTTAGTGTTTTGTTCTAAACATATGTAGTTATACTAACATTTGTAACATAATAGTATAAAAAAGCTTAGTGTTTTGTTCTAAACATATGTAGTTATACTAACATTTGTAACATAAGAGTATAAAAAAGCTTAGTGTTTTGTTCTAAACATATGTAGTTATACTAACATTTGTAACATAATAGTATAACATTTGTAAAAAGCTTAGTGTTTTGTTCTAAACATATGTAGTTATACTAACATTTGTAACATAATAGTATAAAAAAGCTTAGTGTTTTGTTCTAAACATATGTAGTTATACTAACATTTGTAACATAAGTTCTAAACATAGTATAAAAAGCTTAGTGTTTTGTTCTAAACATATGTAGTTATACTAACATTTGTAACGTAAGAGTATAAAAAGCTTAGTGTTTTGTTCTAAACATATGTAGTTATACTAACATTTGTAACATAATAGTATAAAAAAGCATTTTGTTGTAAACATATGTAGTTATACTAACATTTGTAACATAAAAGTATAAAATAAGCTTAGTGTTTTGTTCTAAACATATGTAGTTATACTAACATTTGTAACATAATAGTATAAAAAAAGCTTAGTGTTTTGTTCTAAACATATGTAGTTATACTAACATTTGTAACATAATAGTATAAAAAAGCTTAGTGTTTTGTTCTAAACATATGTAGTTATACTAACATTTGTAACATAATAGTATAAAAAGCTTAGTGTTTTGTTCTAAACATATGTAGTTATACTAACATTTGTAACATAATAGTATAAAAAGCTTAGTGTTTTGTTCTAAACATATGTAGTTATACTAACATTTGTAACATAATAGTATAAAAGCTTAGTGTTTTATTCTAAACATATGTAGTGAAACTAACATTTGTAACATAATAGTATAAAAAAGCTTAGTGTTTTGTTCTAAACATATGTAGTTATACTAACATTTGTAACATAATAGTATAAAAAAGCTTAGTGTTTTGTTCTAAACATATGTAGTTATACTAACATTTGTAACATAAGAGTATAAAAAAGCTTAGTGTTTTGTTCTAAACATATGTAGTTATACTAACATTTGTAACATAATAGTATAAAAAAGCTTAGTGTTTTGTTCTAAACATATGTAGTTATACTAACATTTGTAACATAATAGTATAAAAAAGCTTAGTGTTTTGTTCTAAACATATGTAGTTATACTAACATTTGTAACATAAGAGTATAAAAAAAGCTTAGTGTTTTGTTCTAAACATATGTAGTTATACTAACATTTGTAACATAATAGTATAAAAAAGCTTAGTGTTTTGTTCTAAACATATGTAGTTATACTAACATTTGTAACATAATAGTATAAAAAAGCTTAGTGTTTTGTTCTAAACATATGTAGTTATACTAACATTTGTAACATAATAGTATAAAAAAAGCTTAGTGTTTTGTTCTAAACATATGTAGTTATACTAACATTTGTAACATAATAGTATAAAAAAGCTTAGTGTTTTGTTCTAAACATATGTAGTTATACTAACATTTGTAACATAATAGTATAAAAAAGCTTAGTGTTTTGTTCTAAACATATGTAGTTATACTAACATTTGTAACATAATAGTATAAAAAAGCTTAGTGTTTTGTTCTAAACATATGTAGTTATACTAACATTTGTAACATAATAGTATAAAAAAGCAGTGTTTTGTTCTAAACATATGTAGTTATACTAACATTTGTAACATAAGAGTATAAAAAAGCTTAGTGTTTTGTTCTAAACATATGTAGTTATACTAACATTTGTAACATAAGAGTATAAAAAAGCTTAGTGTTTTGTTCTAAACATATGTAGTTATACTAACATTTGTAACATAAAAGTATAAAAAAGCTTAGTGTTTTGTTCTAAACATATGTAGTTATACTAACATTTGTAACATAATAGTATAAAAAAAGCTTAGTGTTTTGTTCTAAACATATGTAGTTATACTAACATTTGTAACATAATAGTATAAAAAAGCTTAGTGTTTTGTTCTAAACATATGTAGTTATACTAACATTTGTAACATAATAGTATAAAAAAGCTTAGTGTTTTGTTCTAAACATATGTAGTTATACTAACATTTGTAACATAATAGTATAAAAAAGCTTAGTGTTTTGTTCTAAACATATGTAGTTATACTAACATTTGTAACATAATAGTATAAAAAAGCTTAGTGTTTTGTTCTAAACATATGTAGTTATACTAACATTTGTAACATATGTAGTATAAAAAAGTATAAAAAAGCTTAGTGTTTTGTTCTAAACATATGTAGTTATACTAACATTTGTAACATAAGAGTATAAAAAGCTTAGTGTTTTGTTCTAAACATATGTAGTTATACTAACATTTGTAACATAATAGTATAAAAAAGCTTAGTGTTTTGTTCTAAACATATGTAGTTATACTAACATTTGTAACATAAGAGTATAAAAAAGCTTAGTGTTTTGTTCTAAACATATGTAGTTATACTAACATTTGTAACATAAGAGTATAAAAAAGCTTAGTGTTTTGTTCTAAACATATGTAGTTATACTAACATTTGTAACATAATAGTATAAAAAAGCTTAGTGTTTTGTTCTAAACATATGTAGTTATACTAACATTTGTAACATAAGAGTATAAAAAAGCTTAGTGTTTTGTTCTAAACATATGTAGTTATACTAACATTTGTAACATAAGAGTATAAAAAAAGCTTAGTGTTTTGTTCTAAACATATGTAGTTATACTAACATTTGTAACATAATAGTATAAAAAAGCTTAGTGTTTTGTTCTAAACATATGTAGTTATACTAACATTTGTAACATAATAGTATAAAAAAGCTTAGTGTTTTGTTCTAAACATATGTAGTTATACTAACATTTGTAACATAATAGTATAAAAAAAGCTTAGTGTTTTGTTCTAAACATATGTAGTTATACTAACATTTGTAACATAAGAGTATAAAAAAGCTTAGTGTTTTGTTCTAAACATATGTAGTTATACTAACATTTGTAACATAATAGTATAAAAAAAGCTTAGTGTTTTGTTCTAAACATATGTAGTTATACTAACATTTGTAACATAATAGTATAAAAAAGCTTAGTGTTTTGTTCTAAACATATGTAGTTATACTAACATTTGTAACATAATAGTATAAAAAAGCTTAGTGTTTTGTTCTAAACATATGTAGTTATACTAACATTTGTAACATAATATGTATATACTAAAAAACAGTGTTTTGTTCTAAACATATGTAGTTATACTAACATTTGTAACATAATAGTATAAAAAAGCTTAGTGTTTTGTTCTAAACATATGTAGTTATACTAACATTTGTAACATAATAGTATAAAAAAGCTTAGTGTTTTGTTCTAAACATATGTAGTTATACTAACATTTGTAACATAATAGTATAAAAAAGCTTAGTGTTTTGTTCTAAACATATGTAGTTATACTAACATTTGTAACATAAGAGTATAAAAAAGCTTAGTGTTTTGTTCTAAACATATGTAGTTATACTAACATTTGTAACATAATAGTATAAAAAAGCTTAGTGTTTTGTTCTAAACATATGTAGTTATACTAACATTTGTAACATAATAGTATAAAAAAGCTTAGTGTTTTGTTCTAAACATATGTAGTTATACTAACATTTGTAACATAATAGTATAAAAAAGCTTAGTGTTTTGTTCTAAACATATGTAGTTATACTAACATTTGTAACATAATAGTATAAAAAGCTTAGTGTTTTGTTCTAAACATATGTAGTTATACTAACATTTGTAACATAATAGTATAAAAAAGCTTAGTGTTTTGTTCTAAACATATGTAGTTATACTAACATTTGTAACATAATAGTATAAAAAAGCTTAGTGTTTTGTTCTAAACATATGTAGTTATACTAACATTTGTAACATAATAGTATAAAAAAGCTTAGTGTTTTGTTCTAAACATATGTAGTTATACTAACATTTGTAACATAATAGTATAAAAAAAAGCTTAGTGTTTTGTTCTAAACATATGTAGTTATACTAACATTTGTAACATAATAGTATAAAAAAGCTTAGTGTTTTGTTCTAAACATATGTAGTTATACTAACATTTGTAACATAAGAGTATAAAAAAGCTTAGTGTTTTGTTCTAAACATATGTAGTTATACTAACATTTGTAACATAATAGTATAAAAAAGCTTAGTGTTTTGTTCTAAACATATGTAGTTATACTAACATTTGTAACATAATAGTATAAAAAAGCTTAGTGTTTTGTTCTAAACATATGTAGTTATACTAACATTTGTAACATAATAGTATAAAAAAGCTTAGTGTTTTGTTCTAAACATATGTAGTTATACTAACATTTGTAACATAATAGTATAAAAAAGCTTAGTGTTTTGTTCTAAACATATGTAGTTATACTAACATTTGTAACATAATAGTATAAAAAAGCTTAGTGTTTTGTTCTAAACATATGTAGTTATACTAACATTTGTAACATAAGAGTATAAAAAAGCTTAGTGTTTTGTTCTAAACATATGTAGTTATACTAACATTTGTAACATAAAAGTATAAAAAAGCTTAGTGTTTTGTTCTAAACATATGTAGTTATACTAACATTTGTAACATAAGAGTATAAAAAAAGCTTAGTGTTTTGTTCTAAACATATGTAGTTATACTAACATTTGTAACATAAGAGTATAAAAAAGCTTAGTGTTTTGTTCTAAACATATGTAGTTATACTAACATTTGTAACATAAGAGTATAAAAAAAGCTTAGTGTTTTGTTCTAAACATATGTAGTTATACTAACATTTGTAACATAATAGTATAAAAAAGCTTAGTGTTTTGTTCTAAACATATGTAGTTATACTAACATTTGTAACATAATAGTATAAAAAAAAGCTTAGTGTTTTGTTCTAAACATATGTAGTTATACTAACATTTGTAACATAAAAGTATAAAAAAAGCTTAGTGTTTTGTTCTAAACATATGTAGTTATACTAACATTTGTAACATAATAGTATAAAAAAAGCTTAGTGTTTTGTTCTAAACATATGTAGTTATACTAACATTTGTAACATAATAGTATAAAAAAGCTTAGTGTTTTGTTCTAAACATATGTAGTTATACTAACATTTGTAACATAAGAGTATAAAAAAGCAGTGTTTTGTTCTAAACATATGTAGTTATACTAACATTTGTAACATAAAAGTATAAAAAAGCTTAGTGTTTTGTTCTAAACATATGTAGTTATACTAACATTTGTAACATAAGAGTATAAAAGCTTAGTGTTTTGTTCTAAACATATGTAGTTATACTAACATTTGTAACATAAAAGTATAAAAAAGCTTAGTGTTTTGTTCTAAACATATGTAGTTATACTAACATTTGTAACATAAGAGTATAAAAAAGCTTAGTGTTTTGTTCTAAACATATGTAGTTATACTAACATTTGTAACATAATAGTATAAAAAAGCTTAGTGTTTTGTTCTAAACATATGTAGTTATACTAACATTTGTAACATAATAGTATGAAAAAGCTTAGTGTTTTGTTCTAAACATATGTAGTTATACTAACATTTGTAACATAATAAGTATAAAAAAGCTTAGTGTTTTGTTCTAAACATATGTAGTTATACTAACATTTGTAACATAATAGTATAAAAAAAGCTTAGTGTTTTGTTCTAAACATATGTAGTTATACTAACATTTGTAACATAAGAGTATAAAAAAGCTTAGTGTTTTGTTCTAAACATATGTAGTTATACTAACATTTGTAACATAACAGTATAAAAAGCTTAGTGTTTTGTTCTAAACATATATAGTTATACTAACATTTGTAACATAAGAGTATAAAAAGCTTAGTGTTTTGTTCTAAACATATGTAGTTATACTAACATTTGTAACATAAGAGTATAAAAAAGCTTAGTGTTTTGTTCTAAACATATGTAGTTATACTAACATTTGTAACATAATAGTATAAAAAAGCTTAGTGTTTTGTTCTAAACATATGTAGTTATACTACTAACATTTGTAACATAAGAGTATAAAAAAGCTTAGTGTTTTGTTCTAAACATATGTAGTTATACTAACATTTGTAACATAATAGTATAAAAAAGCTTAGTGTTTTGTTCTAAACATATGTAGTTATACTAACATTTGTAACATAAAAGTATAAAAAAAGCTTAGTGTTTTGTTCTAAACATATGTAGTTATACTAACATTTGTAACATAATAGTATAAAAAAGCTTAGTGTTTTGTTCTAAACATATGTAGTTATACTAACATTTGTAACATAATAGTATAAAAAAGCTTAGTGTTTTGTTCTAAACATATGTAGTTATACTAACATTTGTAACATAATAGTATAAAAAAGCTTAGTGTTTTGTTCTAAACATATGTAGTTATACTAACATTTGTAACATAATAGTATAAAAAAGCTTAGTGTTTTGTTCTAAACATATGTAGTTATACTAACATTTGTAACATAAGAGTATAAAAAAGCTTAGTGTTTTGTTCTAAACATATGTAGTTATACTAACATTTGTAACATAATAGTATAAAAAAGCTTAGTGTTTTGTTCTAAACATATGTAGTTATACTAACATTTGTAACATAAGAGTATAAAAAAGCTTAGTGTTTTGTTCTAAACATATGTAGTTATACTAACATTTGTAACATAAGAGTATAAAAAAGCTTAGTGTTTTGTTCTAAACATATGTAGTTATACTAACATTTGTAACATAATAGTATAAAAAGCTTAGTGTTTTGTTCTAAACATATGTAGTTATACTAACATTTGTAACATAATAGTATAAAAAAGCTTAGTGTTTTGTTCTAAACATATGTAGTTATACTAACATTTGTAACATAATAGTATAAAAAAGCTTAGTGTTTTGTTCTAAACATATGTAGTTATACTAACATTTGTAACATAATAGTATAAAAAAGCTTAGTGTTTTGTTCTAAACATATGTAGTTATACTAACATTTGTAACATAATAGTATAAAAAAGCTTAGTGTTTTGTTCTAAACATATGTAGTTATACTAACATTTGTAACATAATAGTATAAAAAAGCTTAGTGTTTTGTTCTAAACATATGTAGTTATACTAACATTTGTAACATAAGAGTATAAAAAAGCTTAGTGTTTTGTTCTAAACATATGTAGTTATACTAACATTTGTAACATAAGAGTATAAAAAAGCTTAGTGTTTTGTTCTAAACATATGTAGTTATACTAACATTTGTAACATAAGAGTATAAAAAAGCTTAGTGTTTTGTTCTAAACATATGTAGTTATACTAACATTTGTAACATAAGAGTATAAAAAAAGCTTAGTGTTTTGTTCTAAACATATGTAGTTATACTAACATTTGTAACATAAGAGTATAAAAAAGCTTAGTGTTTTGTTCTAAACATATGTAGTTATACTAACATTTGTAACATAATAGTATAAAAAAGCTTAGTGTTTTGTTCTAAACATATGTAGTTATACTAACATTTGTAACATAATAGTATAAAAAAGCTTAGTGTTTTGTTCTAAACATATGTAGTTATACTAACATTTGTAACATAATAGTATAAAAAAGCTTAGTGTTTTGTTCTAAACATATGTAGTTATACTAACATTTGTAACATAATAGTATAAAAAAGCTTAGTGTTTTGTTCTAAACATATGTAGTTATACTAACATTTGTAACATAATAGTATAAAAAAGCTTAGTGTTTTGTTCTAAACATATGTAGTTATACTAACATTTGTAACATAATAGTATAAAAAAGCTTAGTGTTTTGTTCTAAACATATGTAGTTATACTAACATTTGTAACATAATAGTATAAAAAAGCTTAGTGTTTTGTTCTAAACATATGTAGTTATACTAACATTTGTAACATAAGAGTATAAAAAAGCATAAGAGTTAGTGTTTTGTTCTAAACATATGTAGTTATACTAACATTTGTAACATAAAAGTATAAAAAAGCTTAGTGTTTTGTTCTAAACATATGTAGTTATACTAACATTTGTAACATAAGAGTATAAAAAAGCTTAGTGTTTTGTTCTAAACATATGTAGTTATACTAACATTTGTAACATAATAGTATAAAAAAGCTTAGTGTTTTGTTCTAAACATATGTAGTTATACTAACATTTGTAACATAATAGTATATAAAAAAAGCTTAGTGTTTTGTTCTAAACATATGTAGTTATACTAACATTTGTAACATAAAGTATATATAAAAGCTTAGTGTTTTGTTCTAAACATATGTAGTTATACTAACATTTGTAACATAATAGTATAAAAAAGCTTAGTGTTTTGTTCTAAACATATGTAGTTATACTAACATTTGTAACATAATAGTATAAAAAAGCTTAGTGTTTTGTTCTAAACATATGTAGTTATACTAACATTTGTAACATAAGAGTATAAAAAAGCTTAGTGTTTTGTTCTAAACATATGTAGTTATACTAACATTTGTAACATAATAGTATAAAAAAGCTTAGTGTTTTGTTCTAAACATATGTAGTTATACTAACATTTGTAACATAATAGTATAAAAAGCTTAGTGTTTTGTTCTAAACATATGTAGTTATACTAACATTTGTAACATAATAGTATAAAAAAAGCTTAGTGTTTTGTTCTAAACATATGTAGTTATACTAACATTTGTAACATAATAGTATAAAAAAAGCTTAGTGTTTTGTTCTAAACATATGTAGTTATACTAACATTTGTAACATAATAGTATAAAAAGCTTAGTGTTTTGTTCTAAACATATGTAGTTATACTAACATTTGTAACATAATAGTATAAAAAGCTTAGTGTTTTGTTCTAAACATATGTAGTTATACTAACATTTGTAACATAATAGTATGAAATAGCATTTTGTTCTAAACATATGTAGTTATACTAACATTTGTAACATAATAGTATAAAAAAGCTTAGTGTTTTGTTCTAAACATATGTAGTTATACTAACATTTGTAACATAATAGTATAAAAAAAGCAGTGTTTTGTTCTAAACATATGTAGTTATACTAACATTTGTAACATAATAGTATAAAAAAGCAGTGTTTTGTTCTAAACATATGTAGTTATACTAACATTTGTAACATAATAGTATAAAAAAGCTTAGTGTTTTGTTCTAAACATATGTAGTTATACTAACATTTGTAACATAATAGTATAAAAAAAGCTTAGTGTTTTGTTCTAAACATATGTAGTTATACTAACATTTGTAACATAAGAGTATAAAAAAGCTTAGTGTTTTGTTCTAAACATATGTAGTTATACTAACATTTGTAACATAAGAGTATAAAAAAGCTTAGTGTTTTGTTCTAAACATATGTAGTTATACTAACATTTGTAACATAAGAGTATAAAAAAAGCTTAGTGTTTTGTTCTAAACATATGTAGTTATACTAACATTTGTAACATAAGAGTATAAAAAAGCTTAGTGTTTTGTTCTAAACATATGTAGTTATACTAACATTTGTAACATAAGAGTATAAAAGCTTAGTGTTTTGTTCTAAACATATGTAGTTATACTAACATTTGTAACATAAGAGTATAAAAAAGCTTAGTGTTTTGTTCTAAACATATGTAGTTATACTAACATTTGTAACATAATAGTATAAAAAAGCTTAGTGTTTTGTTCTAAACATATGTAGTTATACTAACATTTGTAACATAATAGTATAAAAAAGCTTAGTGTTTTGTTCTAAACATATGTAGTTATACTAACATTTGTAACATAAAGTATAAAAAAGCTTAGTGTTTTGTTCTAAACATATGTAGTTATACTAACATTTGTAACATAATAGTATAAAAAAGCTTAGTGTTTTGTTCTAAACATATGTAGTTATACTAACATTTGTAACATAATAGTATGAAAAAGCTTAGTGTTTTGTTCTAAACATATGTAGTTATACTAACATTTGTAACATAATAGTATAAAAAGCTTAGTGTTTTGTTCTAAACATATGTAGTTATACTAACATTTGTAACATAAGAGTATAAAAAAGCTTAGTGTTTTGTTCTAAACATATGTAGTTATACTAACATTTGTAACATAATAGTATAAAAAGCTTAGTGTTTTGTTCTAAACATATGTAGTTATACTAACATTTGTAACATAATAGTATAAAAAAAGCTTAGTGTTTTGTTCTAAACATATGTAGTTATACTAACATTTGTAACATAAGAGTATAAAAAAGCTTAGTGTTTTGTTCTAAACATATGTAGTTATACTAACATTTGTAACATAAGAGTATAAAAAAGCTTAGTGTTTTGTTCTAAACATATGTAGTTATACTAACATTTGTAACATAAGAGTATAAAAAGCTTAGTGTTTTGTTCTAAACATATGTAGTTATACTAACATTTGTAACATAATAGTATAAAAAAGCTTAGTGTTTTGTTCTAAACATATGTAGTTATACTAACATTTGTAACATAAGAGTATAAAAAAGCTTAGTGTTTTGTTCTAAACATATGTAGTTATACTAACATTTGTAACATAATAGTATAAAAAAGCTTAGTGTTTTGTTCTAAACATATGTAGTTATACTAACATTTGTAACATAATAGTATAAAAAAGCTTAGTGTTTTGTTCTAAACATATGTAGTTATACTAACATTTGTAACATAATAGTATAAAAAGCTTAGTGTTTTGTTCTAAACATATGTAGTTATACTAACATTTGTAACATAATAGTATAAAAAAGCTTAGTGTTTTGTTCTAAACATATGTAGTTATACTAACATTTGTAACATAATAGTATAAAAAAAAGCTTAGTGTTTTGTTCTAAACATATGTAGTTATACTAACATTTGTAACATAATAGTATAAAAAAGCTTAGTGTTTTGTTCTAAACATATGTAGTTATACTAAGATTTGTAACATAACAGAAAAAAAGCTTAGTGTTTTGTTCTAAACATATATAGTTATACTAACATTTGTAACGTAAGAGTATAAAAAGCTTAGTGTTTTGTTCTAAACATATGTAGTTATACTAACATTTCTAACATAAGAGTATAAAAAAATTAGTGTTTTGTTCTAAACATATGTGGTTATACTAACATTTGTAACATAATAGTATAAAAAACTTAGTGTTTTGTTCTAAACATATGTAGTTATACTAACATTTGTAACATAAACATATAAAAAGCTTAGTGTTTTGTTCTAAACATATGTAGTTATACTAACATTTGTAACATAATAGTATAAAAAAGCTTAGTGTTTTGTTCTAAACATATGTAGTTATACTAACATTTGTAACATAATAGTATAAAAAAGCTTAGTGTTTTGTTCTAAACATATGTAGTTATACTAACATTTGTAACATAATAGTATAAAAAGCTTAGTGTTTTGTTCTAAACATATGTAGTTATACTAACATTTGTAACATAATAGTATGAAAAAGCTTAGTGTTTTGTTCTAAACATATGTAGTTATACTAACATTTGTAACATAATAGTATAAAAAAAGCTTAGTGTTTTGTTCTAAACATATGTAGTTATACTAACATTTGTAACATAAGAGTATAAAAAAGCTTAGTGTTTTGTTCTAAACATATGTAGTTATACTAACATTTGTAACATAACATAGTAAAAAAGCTTAGTGTTTTGTTCTAAACATATGTAGTTATACTAACATTTGTAACATAAGAGTATAAAAAAAGCTTAGTGTTTTGTTCTAAACATATGTAGTTATACTAACATTTGTAACATAATAGTATAAAAAAGCTTAGTGTTTTGTTCTAAACATATGTAGTTATACTAACATTTGTAACATAAGAGTATAAAAAAGCTTAGTGTTTTGTTCTAAACATATGTAGTTATACTAACATTTGTAACATAATAGTATAAAAAAGCTTAGTGTTTTGTTCTAAACATATGTAGTTATACTAACATTTGTAACATAATAGTATAAAAAGCTTAGTGTTTTGTTCTAAACATATGTAGTTATACTAACATTTGTAACATAATAGTATAAAAAAGCTTAGTGTTTTGTTCTAAACATATGCAGTTATACTAACATTTGTAACATAATAGTATAAAAAAAGCTTAGTGTTTTGTTCTAAACATATGTAGTTATACTAACATTTGTAACATAATAAGTATAAAAAAGCTTAGTGTTTTGTTCTAAACATATGTAGTTATACTAACATTTGTAACATAAGAGTATAAAAAAGCTTAGTGTTTTGTTCTAAACATATGTAGTTATACTAACATTTGTAACATAAGAGTATAAAAAGCTTAGTGTTTTGTTCTAAACATATGTAGTTATACTAACATTTGTAACATAAAAGTATAAAAAAGCTTAGTGTTTTGTTCTAAACATATGTAGTTATACTAACATTTGTAACATAAGAGTATAAAAAAGCTTAGTGTTTTGTTCTAAACATATGTAGTTATACTAACATTTGTAACATAAGAGTATAAAAAGCTTAGTGTTTTGTTCTAAACATATGTAGTTATACTAACATTTGTAACATAATAGTATAAAAAAGCTTAGTGTTTTGTTCTAAACATATGTAGTTATACTAACATTTGTAACATAATAGTATAAAAAAAGCTTAGTGTTTTGTTCTAAACATATGTAGTTATACTAACATTTGTAACATAATAGTATAAAAAAGCTTAGTGTTTTGTTCTAAACATATGTAGTTATACTAACATTTGTAACATAATAGTATAAAAAAGCTTAGTGTTTTGTTCTAAACATATGTAGTTATACTAACATTTGTAACATAATAGTATAAAAAAGCTTAGTGTTTTGTTCTAAACATATGTAGTTATACTAACATTTGTAACATAATAGTATAAAAAAGTAGTTTTAGTGTTTTGTTCTAAACATATGTAGTTATACTAACATTTGTAACATAATAGTATAAAAAAGCTTAGTGTTTTGTTCTAAACATATGTAGTTATACTAACATTTGTAACATAATAGTATAAAAAAGCTTAGTGTTTTGTTCTAAACATATGTAGTTATACTAACATTTGTAACATAATAGTATAAAAAAGCTTAGTGTTTTGTTCTAAACATATGTAGTTATACTAACATTTGTAACATAATAGTATAAAAAAGCTTAGTGTTTTGTTCTAAACATATGTAGTTATACTAACATTTGTAACATAATAGTATAAAAAAGCTTAGTGTTTTGTTCTAAACATATGTAGTTATACTAACATTTGTAACATAAGAGTATAAAAAAGCAGTGTTTTGTTCTAAACATATGTAGTTATACTAACATTTGTAACATAAGAGTATAAAACTGCTTAGTGTTTTGTTCTAAACATATGTAGTTATACTAACATTTGTAACATAAAAGTATAAAAAAGCTTAGTGTTTTGTTCTAAACATATGTAGTTATACTAACATTTGTAACATAAGAGTATAAAAAAAGCTTAGTGTTTTGTTCTAAACATATGTAGTTATACTAACATTTGTAACATAAGAGTATAAAAAAGCTTAGTGTTTTGTTCTAAACATATGTAGTTATACTAACATTTGTAACATAAGAGTATAAAAAAGCTTAGTGTTTTGTTCTAAACATATGTAGTTATACTAACATTTGTAACATAATAGTATAAAAAAAGCTTAGTGTTTTGTTCTAAACATATGTAGTTATACTAACATTTGTAACATAATAGTATGAAAAAGCTTAGTGTTTTGTTCTAAACATATGTAGTTATACTAACATTTGTAACATAATAGTATAAAAAGCTTAGTGTTTTGTTCTAAACATATGTAGTTATACTAACATTTGTAACATAATAGTATGAAAAAGCTTAGTGTTTTGTTCTAAACATATGCAGTTATACTAACATTTGTAACATAATAGTATAAAAAAGCTTAGTGTTTTGTTCTAAACATATGTAGTTATACTAACATTTGTAACATAATAGTATAAAAAAGCTTAGTGTTTTGTTCTAAACATATGTAGTTATACTAACATTTGTAACATAATAGTATAAAAAAGCTTAGTGTTTTGTTCTAAACATATGTAGTTATACTAACATTTGTAACATAATAGTATAAAAAAAGCTTAGTGTTTTGTTCTAAACATATGTAGTTATACTAACATTTGTAACATAAGAGTATAAAAAAGCTTAGTGTTTTGTTCTAAACATATGTAGTTATACTAACATTTGTAACATAAGAGTATAAAAAAAGCTTAGTGTTTTGTTCTAAACATATGTAGTTATACTAACATTTGTAACATAAGAGTATAAAAAAGCTTAGTGTTTTGTTCTAAACATATGTAGTTATACTAACATTTGTAACATAATAGTATAAAAAAGCTTAGTGTTTTGTTCTAAACATATGTAGTTATACTAACATTTGTAACATAAGAGTATAAAAAAAGCTTAGTGTTTTGTTCTAAACATATGTAGTTATACTAACATTTGTAACATAATAGTATAAAAAAGCTTAGTGTTTTGTTCTAAACATATGTAGTTATACTAACATTTGTAACATAATAGTATAAAAAAGCTTAGTGTTTTGTTCTAAACATATGTAGTTATACTAACATTTGTAACATAAGAGTATAAAAAAGCTTAGTGTTTTGTTCTAAACATATGTAGTTATACTAACATTTGTAACATAATAGTATAAAAAAGCTTAGTGTTTTGTTCTAAACATATGTAGTTATACTAACATTTGTAACATAAGAGTATAAAAAGCAGTGTTTTGTTCTAAACATATGTAGTTATACTAACATTTGTAACATAAGAGTATAAAAAAGCAGTGTTTTGTTCTAAACATATGTAGTTATACTAACATTTGTAACATAAAAGTATAAAAAAGCTTAGTGTTTTGTTCTAAACATATGTAGTTATACTAACATTTGTAACATAATAGTATAAAAAAGCTTAGTGTTTTGTTCTAAACATATGTAGTTATACTAACATTTGTAACATAAGAGTATATAAAAAAGCTTAGTGTTTTGTTCTAAACATATGTAGTTATACTAACATTTGTAACATAATAGTATAAAAAAGCTTAGTGTTTTGTTCTAAACATATGTAGTTATACTAACATTTGTAACATAATAGTATAAAAAAGCTTAGTGTTTTGTTCTAAACATATGTAGTTATACTAACATTTGTAACATAATAGTATAAAAAAGCTTAGTGTTTTGTTCTAAACATATGTAGTTATACTAACATTTGTAACATAATAGTATAAAAAAAGCTTAGTGTTTTGTTCTAAACATATGTAGTTATACTAACATTTGTAACATAATAGTATAAAAAAGCTTAGTGTTTTGTTCTAAACATATGTAGTTATACTAACATTTGTAACATAAGAGTATAAAAAAGCTTAGTGTTTTGTTCTAAACATATGTAGTTATACTAACATTTGTAACATAAGAGTATAAAAAAAGCTTAGTGTTTTGTTCTAAACATATGTAGTTATACTAACATTTGTAACATAATAGTATATAAAAGCTTAGTGTTTTGTTCTAAACATATGTAGTTATACTAACATTTGTAACATAAGAGTATAAAAAAATAGTGTTTTGTTCTAAACATATGTAGTTATACTAACATTTGTAACATAAGAGTATAAAAAAAAAGCAGTGTTTTGTTCTAAACATATGTAGTTATACTAACATTTGTAACATAAAAGTATAAAAAGCTTAGTGTTTTGTTCTAAACATATGTAGTTATACTAACATTTGTAACATAAGAGTATAAAAAAGCTTAGTGTTTTGTTCTAAACATATGTAGTTATACTAACATTTGTAACATAATAGTATAAAAAAGCTTAGTGTTTTGTTCTAAACATATGTAGTTATACTAACATTTCTAACATAAGAGTATAAAAAAATTAGTGTTTTGTTCTAAACATATGTAGTTATACTAACATTTGTAACATAATAGTATAAAAAGCTTAGTGTTTTGTTCTAAACATATGTAGTTATACTAACATTTGTAACATAATAGTATAAAAAAATATTAGTGTTTTGTTCTAAACATATGTAGTTATACTAACATTTGTAACATAATAGTATAAAAAAGCTTAGTGTTTTGTTCTAAACATATGTAGTTATACTAACATTTGTAACATAATAGTATAAAAAAGCTTAGTGTTTTGTTCTAAACATATGTAGTTATACTAACATTTGTAACATAATAGTATAAAAGCTTAGTGTTTTGTTCTAAACATATGTAGTTATACTAACATTTGTAACATAATAGTATAAAAAAGCTTAGTGTTTTGTTCTAAACATATGTAGTTATACTAACATTTGTAACATAAAAGTATAAAAAAGCTTAGTGTTTTGTTCTAAACATATGTAGTTATACTAACATTTGTAACATAATAGTATAAAAAGCTTAGTGTTTTGTTCTAAACATATGTAGTTATACTAACATTTGTAACATAAGAGTATAAAAAATAGCATTTTGTTCTAAACATATGTAGTTATACTAACATTTGTAACATAAGAGTATAAAAAAGCATTTTGTTCTAAACATATGTGGTTATACTAACATTTGTAACATAAAAGTATAAAATAGCTTACTGTTTTGTTCTAAACATATGTAGTTATACTAACATTTCAAACATAAGAGTATAAAATAGCTTAGTGTTCTAAACATATGTAGTTATACTAACATTTGTAACATAATAGTATATAAAAAAAGCTTAGTGTTTTGTTCTAAACATATGTAGTTATACTAACATTTGTAACATAAGAGTATAAAAAAAAGCTTAGTGTTTTGTTCTAAACATATGTAGTTATACTAACATTTGTAACATAATAGTATAAAAAAGCTTAGTGTTTTGTTCTAAACATATGTAGTTATACTAACATTTGTAACATAATAGTATAAAAAAGCTTAGTGTTTTGTTCTAAACATATGTAGTTATACTAACATTTGTAACATAATAGTATGAAAAAGCTTAGTGTTTTGTTCTAAACATATGTAGTTATACTAACATTTGTAACATAATAGTATAAAAAGCTTAGTGTTTTGTTCTAAACATATGTAGTTATACTAACATTTGTAACATAATAGTATAAAAAAAGCTTAGTGTTTTGTTCTAAACATATGTAGTTATACTAACATTTGTAACATAAGAGTATAAAAAAAGCTTAGTGTTTTGTTCTAAACATATGTAGTTATACTAACATTTGTAACATAATAGTATAAAAAAGCTTAGTGTTTTGTTCTAAACATATGTAGTTATACTAACATTTGTAACATAAGAGTATAAAATAGCAGTGTTTTGTTCTAAACATATGTAGTTATACTAACATTTGTAACATAAGAGTATAAAAAAAGCAGTGTTTTGTTCTAAACATATGTGGTTATACTAACATTTGTAACATAATAGTATAAAAAAAGCTTAGTGTTTTGTTCTAAACATATGTAGTTATACTAACATTTGTAACATAAGAGTATAAAAAAGCTTAGTGTTTTGTTCTAAACATATGTAGTTATACTAACATTTGTAACATAATAGTATAAAAAAGCTTAGTGTTTTGTTCTAAACATATGTAGTTATACTAACATTTGTAACATAATAGTATAAAAAAGCTTAGTGTTTTGTTCTAAACATATGTAGTTATACTAACATTTGTAACATAATAGTATAAAAAAGCTTAGTGTTTTGTTCTAAACATATGTAGTTATACTAACATTTGTAACATAATAGTATAAAAAGCTTAGTGTTTTGTTCTAAACATATGCAGTTATACTAACATTTGTAACATAATAGTATATAAAAAGCTTAGTGTTTTGTTCTAAACATATGTAGTTATACTAACATTTGTAACATAATAGTATAAAAAACCTTAGTGTTTTGTTCTAAACATATATAGTTACACTAACATTTGTAACATAAGAGTATAAAATAGCATTTTGTTGTAAACATATGTAGTTACGCTAACATTTGTAACATAAGAGTATAAAGAAGCATTTTGTTGTAAACATATGTGGTTATACTAACATTTGTAACATAATAGTATAAAAAGCTTAGTGTTTTGTTCTAAACATATGTAGTTATACTAACATTTCAAACATAAGAGTATAAAATACCTTAGTGTTCTAAACATATGTAGTTATACTAACATTTGTAACATAATAGTATAAAAAATGTTAGTGTTTTGTTCTAAACATATGTAGTTATACTAACATTTGTAACATAATAGTAAAAAGCTTAGTGTTTTGTTCTAAACATATGTAGTTATACTAACATTTGTAACATAATAGTATGAAAAAGCTTAGTGTTTTGTTCTAAACATATGTAGTTATACTAACATTTGTAACATAATAGTATAAAAAAGCTTAGTGTTTTGTTCTAAACATATGTAGTTATACTAACATTTGTAACATAATAGTATAAAAAAGCTTAGTGTTTTGTTCTAAACATATGTAGTTATACTAACATTTGTAACATAATAGTATAAAAAAGCTTAGTGTTTTGTTCTAAACATATGTAGTTATACTAACATTTGTAACATAAGAGTATAAAAAAGCTTAGTGTTTTGTTCTAAACATATGTAGTTATACTAACATTTGTAACATAAGAGTATAAAAAAGCTTAGTGTTTTGTTCTAAACATATGTAGTTATACTAACATTTGTAACATAATAGTATAAAAAGCTTAGTGTTTTGTTCTAAACATATGTAGTTATACTAACATTTGTAACATAATAGTATAAAAAAGCTTAGTGTTTTGTTCTAAACATATGTAGTTATACTAACATTTGTAACATAATAGTATAAAAAAGCTTAGTGTTTTGTTCTAAACATATGTAGTTATACTAACATTTGTAACATAATAGTATGAAAAAGCTTAGTGTTTTGTTCTAAACATATGTAGTTATACTAACATTTGTAACATAATAGTATAAAAAGCTTAGTGTTTTGTTCTAAACATATGTAGTTATACTAACATTTGTAACATAATAGAAAAAAAGCTTAGTGTTTTGTTCTAAACATATGTAGTTATACTAACATTTGTAACATAATAGTATAAAAAAGCTTAGTGTTTTGTTCTAAACATATGTAGTTATACTAACATTTGTAACATAAGAGTATAAAAAAGTTAGTGTTTTTTCTAAACATATGTAGTTATACTAACATTTGTAACATAATAGTATAAAAAAGCTTAGTGTTTTGTTCTAAACATATGTAGTTATACTAACATTTGTAACATAATAGTATAAAAAAGCTTAGTGTTTTGTTCTAAACATATGTAGTTATACTAACATTTGTAACATAAGAGTATAAAAAAGCTTAGTGTTTTGTTCTAAACATATGTAGTTATACTAACATTTGTAATATAATAGTATAAAAACCTTAGTGTTTTGTTCTAAACATATGCAGTTATACTAACATTTGTAACATAATAGTATGAAAAAGCTTAGTGTTTTGTTCTAAACATATGTAGTTATACTAACATTTGTAACATAATAGTATAAAAAAGCTTAGTGTTTTGTTCTAAACATATGTAGTTATACTAACATTTGTAACATAATAGTATGAAAAAGCTTAGTGTTTTGTTCTAAACATATGTAGTTATACTAACATTTGTAACATAAGAGTATAAAAAAGCTTAGTGTTTTGTTCTAAACATATGTAGTTATACTAACATTTGTAACATAAGAGTATAAAAGCTTAGTGTTTTGTTCTAAACATATGTAGTTATACTAACATTTGTAACATAAGAGTATAAAAAAGCTTAGTGTTTTGTTCTAAACATATGTAGTTATACTAACATTTGTAACATAAAAGTATAAAAAAGCTTAGTGTTTTGTTCTAAACATATGTAGTTATACTAACATTTGTAACATAATAGTATAAAAAAGTTAGTGTTTTGTTCTAAACATATGTAGTTATACTAACATTTGTAACATAAGAGTATAAAAAAGCTTAGTGTTTTGTTCTAAACATATGTAGTTATACTAACATTTGTAACATAATAGTATAAAAAAGCTTAGTGTTTTGTTCTAAACATATGTAGTTATACTAACATTTGTAACATAATAGTATAAAAAAGCTTAGTGTTTTGTTCTAAACATATGTAGTTATACTAACATTTGTAACATAATAGTATAAAAAAGCTTAGTGTTTTGTTCTAAACATATGTAGTTATACTAACATTTGTAACATAAGAGTATAAAAAAGCTTAGTGTTTTGTTCTAAACATATGTAGTTATACTAACATTTGTAACATAAGAGTATAAAATAGCATTTTGTTGTAAACATATGTAGTTACGCTAACATTTGTAACATAAGAGTATAAAGAAGCATTTTGTTGTAAACATGTGTGGTTACACTAACATTTGTAACATAAAAGTATAAAATAGCTTACTGTTTTGTTCTAAACATATGTAGTTATACTAACATTTCAAACATAAGAGTATAAAATAGCTTAGTGTTCTAAACATATGTAGTTATACTAACATTTGTAACATAAGAGTATAAAAAAGCTTAGTGTTTTGTTCTAAACATATGTAGTTATACTAACATTTGTAACATAAGAGTATAAAAAAAGCTCAGTGTTTTGTTCTAAACATATGTAGTTATACTAACATTTGTAACATAATAGTATAAAAAAGCTTAGTGTTTTGTTCTAAACATATGTAGTTATACTAACATTTGTAACATAATAGTATATAAAAAAGCTTAGTGTTTTGTTCTAAACATATGTAGTTATACTAACATTTGTAACATAATAGTATAAAAAGCTTAGTGTTTTGTTCTAAACATATGTAGTTATACTAACATTTGTAACATAAGAGTATAAAAAAGTGTTTTGTTCTAAACATATGTAGTTATACTAACATTTGTAACATAAGAGTATAAAAAAGCTTAGTGTTTTGTTCTAAACATATGTAGTTATACTAACATTTGTAACATAAAAGTATAAAAAAGCTTAGTGTTTTGTTCTAAACATATGTAGTTATACTAACATTTGTAACATAAGAGTATAAAAAAGCTTAGTGTTTTGTTCTAAACATATGTAGTTATACTAACATTTGTAACATAAGAGTATAAAAAGCTTAGTGTTTTGTTCTAAACATATGTAGTTATACTAACATTTGTAACATAAGAGTATAAAAAAGCTTAGTGTTTTGTTCTAAACATATGTAGTTATACTAACATTTGTAACATAATAGTATAAAAAAGCTTAGTGTTTTGTTCTAAACATATGTAGTTATACTAACATTTGTAACATAATAGTATAAAAAAGCTTAGTGTTTTGTTCTAAACATATGTAGTTATACTAACATTTGTAACATAATAGTATATAAAAAGCTTAGTGTTTTGTTCTAAACATATGTAGTTATACTAACATTTGTAACATAATAGTATAAAAAAAGCTTAGTGTTTTGTTCTAAACATATGTAGTTATACTAACATTTGTAACATAAGAGTATAAAAAAGCTTAGTGTTTTGTTCTAAACATATGTAGTTATACTAACATTTGTAACATAAGAGTATAAAAAAGCTTAGTGTTTTGTTCTAAACATATGTAGTTATACTAACATTTGTAACATAAGAGTATAAAAAAGCTTAGTGTTTTGTTCTAAACATATGTAGTTATACTAACATTTGTAACATAAAGTATAAAAAAGTTTAGTGTTTTGTTCTAAACATATGTAGTTATACTAACATTTGTAACATAATAGTATAAAAAGCTTAGTGTTTTGTTCTAAACATATGTAGTTATACTAACATTTGTAACATAAGAGTATAAAAAAGCTTAGTGTTTTGTTCTAAACATATGTAGTTATACTAACATTTGTAACATAAGAGTATAAAAAAGCTTAGTGTTTTGTTCTAAACATATGTAGTTATACTAACATTTGTAACATAAGAGTATAAAAAAGTGTTTTGTTCTAAACATATGTGGTTATACTAACATTTGTAACATAATAGTATAAAAAAGCTTAGTGTTTTGTTCTAAACATATGTAGTTATACTAACATTTGTAACATAATAGTATAAAAAAGCTTAGTGTTTTGTTCTAAACATATGTAGTTATACTAACATTTGTAACATAAGAGTATAAAAAAGCTTAGTGTTTTGTTCTAAACATATGTAGTTATACTAACATTTGTAACATAATAGTATAAAAAAGCTTAGTGTTTTGTTCTAAACATATGTAGTTATACTAACATTTGTAACATAATAGTATAAAAAGCTTAGTGTTTTGTTCTAAACATATGTAGTTATACTAACATTTGTAACATAAGAGTATAAAAAAGCATTTTGTTCTAAACATATGTAGTTATACTAACATTTGTAACATAATAGTATAAAAAAAAGCAGTGTTTTGTTCTAAACATATGTAGTTATACTAACATTTGTAACATAATAGTATAAAAAGCTTAGTGTTTTGTTCTAAACATATGTAGTTATACTAACATTTGTAACATAAGAGTATAAAAAAGTGTTTTGTTCTAAACATATGTAGTTATACTAACATTTGTAACATAATAGTATAAAAACCTTAGTGTTTTGTTCTAAACATATGTAGTTATACTAACATTTGTAACATAATAGTATAAAAAAGCTCAGTGTTTTGTTCTAAACATATGTAGTTATACTAACATTTGTAACATAATAGTATAAAAATGCTTGGTGTTTTGTTCTAAACATATGTAGTTATACTAACATTTGTAACATAATAGTATAAAAAGCTTAGTGTTTTGTTCTAAACATATGCAGTTATACTAACATTTGTAACATAACAGTATAAAAAGCTTAGTGTTTTGTTCTAAACATATATAGTTATACTAACATTTGTAACATAATAGTATAAAAAGCTTAGTGATTTGTTCTAAACATATGCAGTTATACTAACATTTGTAACATAACAGTATAAAAAGCTTAGTGTTTTCTTCTAAACATATATAGTTATACTAACATTTGTAACATAAGAGTATAAAATAGCATTTTGTTGTAAACATATGTAGTTACGCTAACATTTGTAACATAAGAGTATAAAGAAGCATTTTGTTGTAAACATGTGTGGTTACACTAACATTTATAACATAAAAGTATAAAATAGCTTACTGTTAGTTCTAAACATATAAAGTTATACTAACATTTCAAACATAAGAGTATAAAATAGCTTAGTGTTCTAAACATATGTAGTTATACTAAGATTTGTAACATAAGAGTATAAAAAAGCTTAGTGTTTTGTTCTAAACATATGTAGTTATACTAACATTTATAACATAAGAGTATAAAAAAGCTTAGTGTTTTGTTCTAAACGTATGTAGTTATACTAACATTTGTGACATAATAGAATAAAAAGCTTAGTGTTTTGTTCTGAATATATGTAGTTATACTAACATTTGTAACATAAGAGTATAAAAAAGTGTTTTGTTCTAAACATATGTGGTTATACTAACATTTGTAACATAATAGTATAAAAAAGCTTAGTGTTTTGTTCTAAACATATGTAGTTATACTAACATTTGTAACATAAGAGTATAGAAAAGTTTAGTGTTTTGTTCTAAACATATGTGGTTATACTAACATTTGTAACATAAGAGTATAAAAAAGCTTAGTGTTTTGTTCTAAACATATGTAGTTATACTAATATTTGTAATATAAGAGTATAGAAAAGTTTAGTGTTTTGTTCTAAACATATGTGGTTATACTAACATTTGTAATATAAGAGTATAAAAAAGCTTAGTGTTTTGTTCTAAACATATGTAGTTATACTAATATTTGTAATATAAGAATATAAAAAAGTTTAGTGTTTTGTTCTAAACATATGTAGTTATACTAACATTTGTAACATAAGAGTATAAAAAAGTGTTTTGTTCTAAACATATGTGGTTATACTAACATTTGTAACATAAGAGTATAAAAATGCTTAGTGTTTTGTTCTAAACATATGTAGTTATACTAACATTTGTAACATAAGAGTATAAAAAAGTTTAGTGTTTTGTTCTAAACATATGTAGTTATACTAACATTTGTAAGAGAATAGTATAAAAAAGTGTTTTGTCCTAAACATATGCAGTTATACTAACATTTGTAACATAAGAATATAAAAAAGTGTTTTGTTCTAAACATATGTGGTTATACTAACATTTGTAACATAAGAGTATAAAAAAGCTTAGTGTTTTGTTCTAAACATATGTAGTTATGCTAACATTTGTAACATAAGAGTATAAAAAAGCATTTTCTTGTAAATATATGTGGTTACACTAACATTTGTAACATAAAAGTATAAAATAGCTTAGTGTTTTGTTCTAAACATATGTAGTTATACTAACATTTGAAATATAAAAGTATAAAAAAGCTTAGTGTTCTGAAGATATGTAGTTATACTAACATTTATAACATAAGAGTATGAAAAAGCTTAGTGTTTTGTTCTAGACATATGCAGTTATACTAACATTTGTAACATTAGAGTATAAAAAAGCTTAGTATTTTGTTCTAGACATATGTAGTTATACTAACATTTGTAACATAATAGTATGAAAAAGCTTAGTGTTTTGTTCTATACATATGCAGTTATACTATCATTTGTAATATAATAGTATAAAATGCTTAGTGTTTTGTTCTAAACATATGTAGTTATACTAACATTTGTAACATAATAGTATAAAAAAGCTCAGTGTTTTGTTCTAAACATATGTAGTTATACTAACATTTGTAACATAATAGTATAAAATGCTTAGTGTTTTGTTGTAAACATATGTAGTTATACTAACATTTATAACATAAGAGTATAAAAAAGTGTTTTATTCTAAACATATGTAGTTATACTAACATTTGACACATAATAGTATAAAAAAACTTAGTGTTTTGTTCTAAACATGTGTAGTTATATTAACATTTGTAACATAATAGTATAACAAAGCTCAGTGTTTTGTTCTAAACATATGTAGTTATACTAACATTTGTGACATAATAGTATAAAAAGCTTAGTGTTTTGTTCTGAACATATGTAGTTATACTCACATTTGTAACATAATAGTATAAAATGCTTAGTGTTTTGTTCTAAACATATGTAGTTATACTAACATTTGAAACATAATAGTATAAAAATCTTAGTGTTTTGTTGTAAACGTGTAGTTATATTAACATAATAGTATAAAAAAGCTCTATTTTGTTCTAAATATATGTAGTTATACTAACATTTGTGACATAATAGTATAAAAAGCTTAGTGTTTTGTTCTGAACATATGTAGTTATACTAACATTTGTAACATAAGAGTATAAAAAAGTGTTTTGTTCTAAACATATGTGGTTATACTAACATTTGTAATATAAGAGTATAAAAAATTTAGTGTTTTGTTCTAAACATATGTAGTTATACTAATATTTGTAATATAAGAGTATAGAAAAGTTTAGTGTTTTGTTCTAAACATATGTGGTTATACTAACATTTGTAACATAAGAGTATAAAAAAGCTTAGTGTTTTGTTCTAAACACATGTAGTTATACTAATATTTGTAATATAAGAGTATAAAAAAGTTTAGTGTTTTGTTCTAAACATATGTAGTTATACTAACATTTGTAATATAAGAGTATAGAAAAGTTTAGTGTTTTGTTCTAAACATATGTAGTTATACTAACATTTGTAATATAAGAGTATAGAAAAGTTTAGTGTTTTGTTCTAAACATATGTGGTTATACTAACATTTGTAACATAAGAGTATAAAAAAGCTTAGTGTTTTGTTCTAAACATATGTAGTTATACTAACATTTGTAACATAAGAGTATAAAAAAGCTTAGTGTTTTGTTCTAAACATATGTAGTTATACTAACATTTGTAACATAAGAGTATAAAAAAGCTTAGTGTTTTGTTCTAAACATATGTAGTTATACTAACATTTGTAACATAAGAGTATAAAAAAGCTTAGTGTATTGTTTTAACATATATCGTTATACTGACCTTTGTAACATTGATGGCCAATCATATTTCAAAATAAGCTAAAGACAATTATTAATGCAAAAGACAGTACCGTAATACTTTAACATTTGTGATCTAGAAATATGCAAATAAATGTTGTCACTACAAATTAAAGATGATTACAAATGATGTGCATGTTTGATGATGATGTAGTGTGACTGCCATGACCTACATTACTATGACCGGGAGTAAAGATGATCTTTAATATCAAAATTAAGTTCCTTACTTATCAACTCCAGTCTACTGTAAAGTGAAGCCACTTGTTAAGTTGTTCTTTTGGCCACAAGGTCCTCCATAAGGCATGAATGTACAAATTTTGGTCAGTATGATAATGTATTACTGAACAACTAAATTGACACAAACCGTGCTAGATAAAATGATTGAGAATTGAGCCTTATCATTATCCATACAATAAATGTCTTCTCATGATATTTTTGAATTATATAATAAAAATAATTAATACTGTAGTAATTTATATGATTAGAAATTACTTTAATTGCACCACTCTAACTAAAAGAATAAACTTACTTATGATACTTCACAAATAAAGTTGAAACAAAACATACTGACTGATTTCCTCTAATGATTAGAAATGACTACTATCTTAAATCAAATCTGCAATCTTAACAATTAACTTGTATTTATAATTTACTTTTGAATATAAAAGAAGACATAAGATCAAATTTCTGAACATTTTGTAGGCTATCTGACGTTAACTTAATAATTATGGCCTGTAGTTACTTCTACCTGCATGGGTACATTATAATGTGATGGTCAATCCTTCTACCTGAGAAACAAAATAAATTAGAGGTATAACTTATAACACTGTCCCTTCCTGATTGTGGAGTCCATTGAATAATTCGTTACTAAACAAAATAAAAAAATTAGAGGTATAACTTATAACACTGTTCCTTCCTGATTGTGGAGTCCATTGAATAATCCGTTACTAAACAAAATAAAAAAATTAGAGGTATAACTTATAACACCGTTCCTTCCTGATTGTGGAGTCCATTGAATGATCCATTACTAAACAAAATAAAAAAAATTAGAGGTATAACTTATAACACTGTTCCTTCCTGATTGTGGAGTCCATTGAATAATCCGTTTCTAAACAAAATAAACTGTCAACTCACCAAATCTTTTCATACTGTGTTATCAGTTGATCTATCTATTGGGAAACTTTACTGTGTTATCAGTGGATCTATCTACTGGGAAACTACTGTGTTATCAATGGATCTATCTACTGGGAAACTCTACTGTGTTATCAATGGATCTATCTACTGGGAAACTCTACTGTGTTATCAATGGATCTATCTACTGGGAAACTACTGTGTTATCAATGGATCTATCTACTGGGAAACTCTTGACTGGAAAAACCTGGTTTATCATTCCTCCACTAATATAGTTTTAAATATGGTTGTAGTGTATGACCTTTAGCCTAGATTGCCAACCCTTCTGGATTTTATGAACTATTTCATCAATTCTTTTTAGTCCATCATATGGTCCTTCCCAGAAAGTACTTAATTTTGATGTTTATTTTTTTTTTACAGCAGTAATTATGCAACTATACCATGCCATCTTGCTGGAAATCACTTTTATGAGTATTAATATCACAATGACATTTACTTTATAGATAGCTGAATTACGTCTTTCTTTAGTAAAACCAGGTATGACATTAAAGATGTATAATATTTTGCATATTCTGTGTAAGACTATTTTGTACATATGCTATTCTGACAAAAAAACAGAAGATATAATAACAGTACTTTAAGCTCTCTCCCAAAGATCAATCATGATGTGTTCCCAGTACGCCTTGATAACTCGTTAATAACAGTGGTACATTTTAATCCTAAATTTTATGATGGCCATCTGAAGGTGGATGAATGATTGTTGTCTGGGTTTGTTTAATCAAAAGGCTCTGACATATTTCTACATAAAATTCTGATTCAAAGTTCCATCCCTGATTTGACTGGAATTCTGTAGGCACACGAAATCTTTAAACAATTACTTTACAATATTCTTTTCAATAGTTCCTGTTCTTTGGTTAAGGGAAATGTGTTTTTGATCATTTGATGAAATAATCCATCACAACATTGATGTAACTATTTACCCTGTTACTCTGTGGTAGAACACCAAGTACATCAATGGCAACTCTTTCCAATGATACTCCAATATTACTGCTGAAGCTGTTTCTTTTGTAGACGTTTTTGCTCACAGCAGAGTTTACATTTAAAACTAATTCTGCACAGCTCCTTAGCACCCCACCTAGTAGAAATGTTTCCTGACTCACTCCAGTGTCTTTTTAACACCTCTTGGTAGGTTGTAGAGATAAAGAACTGCTTTACATTGTAGGGAATGGATAAGTACTAACTATATTCATAATTTCTGTTCACTGGTGTCTTCTCATTTAGATTATAGAGGTCTATTTCAAGCATAAGGAATTTCCTTATCAATGTATTTATATCATCCATTTATAAGAAGTGACTGTTTGTTATGAGGTTCTTTTTGCACAGTTATTGAGCTGCTCATTAAATGGTTTTAAACTTTTTAATCTTTTGCTTCAGAATTTTTCATTTGAGTGTTAGACACATCAGTTACTCATTACTACTTGTGGATACCAATTCATGGACTACACTTTGCTGTGCTTCAGGTTTGTAGTTTTTTTTCTGTCTTATGCTTTCCTCTTCTCATAGCATTTACATTGTTTATTAACACGTTGTCTTCAGAATAATGCATCGGCAATCCCATGGTTCTGTCCAAGGCAATGCATCATGTGAGAAATTATACACTTGAAATGTTTGTGGTTATGTTGCTGTTTGACATTCTTGGTTGTAAATATTCACTAGCCACTGCAGTGCTTTATGATCTGTCCAGAGCATAATCCTTTGTCAACATACAGTGATGAAAGTTACTCATAGCTTGAAATACTCAGGAACTTACTTTCTACATTACTTTTTCAATGTAATTTCAGGTAATCACATGTTCTCTTCCATGTTGTAACAAAACTGGTCTCATTTGAAAATCACTGGCATCTGTATCTGAGTGGATCTCACAAAGTTTAGATGTCTATACAGGAATATTGATGAACTGTTTCTTGAATGTTTGTTCACAATCAATAGGAAAAGTAACTTATGTTGCTTTGCAAGTAGTTTGGCTAGAGAATGAATTACATAAGAAAAACAACGATAGTAAAAGTACAATTCAAAACTTCTCACCTCACACAAGTTCTATCACATTGGTTAATTCTTGATAGAATAAATGTTTGATGGATCTACAGACACTCCTTTGCTGACTATGTGTCCCAGAAACCACCTGTTGATGAAATAATTCTTATTTAGCATTAAGTTCAAGGATCTTTTTCAAAACTGATACAGAAATTTCCTTATCTTATTGGGGTCTTAACAGCTTTTGCTTGTTAATAAGAATTGGTGTTTTAGTACCACTAGGTCTAACAACCTTAAGTATTCAAGATGGTGTTTTTAGCAATTTATCTAAGAGTGTAATGTATTTTAGTTTTATTATCAACTGCATTAAGTATGTAGGTATGTGTACACTAGCTTTGTTTCAACTAGATTTTCATATCCATATTATGGCATCCATGAACTGGACACTTTCTTTTAGTATGTCTCTTCAAACATTGTGGATAAGGGGCTAGAAATTTTTTGACAGTTGTTATTGGTTTCATCTGAAAGGCATTAATGTTGTAAAGGCTTGTTCTGTTAACTGGGTAGCAAGATGAATACCTCATTGTTCACTGTTCTACCCATTTACTTTAGAAAACCTTATATGGCCTCTGTGGCACCTTCACATCCTTCTTTGTTGGTTTCTTTATTGGCTGATGTTGAACCAGAGAACCACTTTCTGAAACTAGACTTCATAATGTCATGACTGGAGTAGTCCAGAAAGGTCCTTCTATGATAATTAGCATGGGAATGCTGTTAATTCTTTATGAGCAAATATATTCTGCTATTTCATATTTTTTTTGTTATAGATTCCATTCCTGACTGGAACTCCTGAGCTGATGGTTTAGTTACCTGTTTTCATTGAATAGTTCATTTATTTAGAAGTTCTATTTTTCACTGATTGTTATTTTCTACCTTTTTGATATTTTCCTTCAATTCACTTTTGACTGTGTTAATTTTGTCACTACAGCTTTGCTGTACTTCTTCAGTTATGTTGTTACAACATAGGCTTAACATGGTATGGTGGTTAGGCACTGGGCTCGCAAACTAATGATTGTAGCTTCCCAACCCATCATTGCACATATTAATCCTTTCAGCCGTAGTTTCGTTATAATGTCCAGTCAGTATCACTAATATTGTAAGGAAATGTCCACGGGTAGTACTGACCAATTGTCTTCCCGTATTTTATCGCTTGATAATTAGGGTTGGTTATCCCAGATAGTCCTCGAGTATCTTAAGTCTTATCGTTGTGATATTTATGTACGAGTGTAATAGATTTATCGGTCTTGTCTCAAATCAGTTATTATTTTTAATATTATTTTTTTATTGTAACTCCACCCTTACATTTCTGTCACATTCTACCAGTTTTCTGTTTCTTTCTTCTTGGTCGTGTTTTCAGTTTCTGGCTCGTTTCTTCAATCTTCTTTCAACTTACTATCTCGTTTCTCAAGGTTTTAATAGCATCAGCTCAGGTAACCTTACTCCCCATTTTGATCTCACGATTGCCAACTTCACAGCTGAAGTTCAGTTTCAGATGTATTCAGTTTTATTTCATTTTCACCAAAATAATCAAAATTTGATATTAGTATTATAATGTTACTCCTTCATTGGCAAATTATTTTAAATTATTTGTTGAAAATACTTCAATGTTCATTCCACGTAGTGATAACAAATGGGTTTATTTTCTTCTTTACATTGTACAATAATTTTATGTTTACAAATTATGCCAATTGCACCTTAGTAATGTAAAAAATAGTTACTTTTACTAGTCCACAATGACTGATTCACTCTACTACTTAGAAACGATTCTACTATCTTGAAATGTCTGTACAATCTTTAGAACTATTATATATTTGTAATATACCATTGAATGTACTGGAAAAACATGTCAAATCTCAAGAATTGTATACTCTTATCTGATCTAACGTTATCATTAAAACTTGTATCTAACAAACAAATTGATGTTGCTAATAGTAATATTGTTGTAACTATACTTTCAAGGTTTTAATTTAGTTTTTGCTTCAGGAAGCTACAACCACGATATTTAATGATGACATTAGATTAAGAAAATTAATAAAACTAATTCTAGAAACATCGAACATTCGCGATTGTTAATAATAAAGACACTTTCTGAAATGCTCAGAAACAAGAATACGTTATAAATATGTTAATCAGTGAAGTATTAAGGAAGTTTTGGATTCCTTCAATAATTGGAGAGTCAGTGAGGTATTCAGAGTAATGTTAGTGAGAGCGAGTTTTCAATTACTTCAATAAGTAAACACATTTTACTAATATAATAATAGACAAACAACGATTTATAGGCATAAGAAAGAATTGTATTAATGGTGGAACATACTACGTGTTCTGATAGGATAGTGATCCGTTTTCTTTAGGTACAATCTGTTTTGAGCAATACAAGGTTTACATACAGTTATAAATACAAAAGAGACAAGGGTTAAAGGTGACGAAAGTGGTATCAGCTGTAAAGGTAAAGCGTTAAATAACAACCTCATCAAATATGGCTGACGTTGCTACAACCATTACCACTCTTTAGAGCGAAATTGTTTGCTTTGCTGACTTTTGTGGTTTTAAGGTCTTTTAGTTTTGGGTTGTTGTAGTAAAAGAATCTTAACCCAAAGTATTTTGTGACCTATCGAGAACTGATGATACGTTGAAGCTGATATCTGTAATTCATCTCTGCGCATGCGACCTGGGTGTTCTTTGAGTCTTATTTGCAAAAAACAACACCATCGTCCTGTATATTTCTTTCCATTCTTACAGGGGATAGTACATGTGTTTGATCTTTATGGCTAATTTATGTGAAGGTTAGTATACAATTTTTACATCAATGGTCAAATTGTTATGTAATCTAGTAACTTCATTGGCAATGAAACATTATAGGTGGAAAGTTGGAGTTAACACACTATTTTTATGAATTTAAAGTTTAATAAAATCCCCATCTCTGATGTTGGGATTGAAACCTTTAGGTAGTGTTATATTCTTTAAGTACTGTAGTTCAATCCAGTTAGTAAGTCTTCTTTATTTGTGGAAAGTTGTACATCACAATTTATATCTGTGTAGTAGGAGGACATTTTGTGTGATAGGTGGTAATTAAATCATATGTGTGGCGGCACGTTGACTGTATATACTGGCGGTCACTTTATTATTAATTTATCACAAATTAAAATAAATAACATATTACAATAATATTCACAAAATTCAGATTTCAAATTTAATTAAAATTACATGACCTCTGTTTCCTAACGGCATTATTCAGCCATCAGATTAGGTTGATATCAGAGTTCTCCCAGAAACGAATTACAGTTCTACCGTATTTGTCGGTGTGTGTATTTATATATAAGATGATCCCCCGATGGCCCGGCAAGGCCAAGTGTATTAAGGCGTTCGACGATTCGTAATCCGAGGGTCGCAGGTTCGAATCCCCGTTGCACCAAACATGGTCGCCCTTGCAGCCGTGGGGAGCGTTATAATGTTACAATCAATCCCACTATTCGTTGGTAAAAGGGTAGACCAAGAGTTGGTAGTGGGTGGTGATGACTAGCCGTCTTCCTTCTAGTCTTGCACTGCTAAATTAAGGACGGCTAGTGCAGATAGCCCTCGTGTAGCTTTGCGCGAAATTATCATAAAAAACAAACCCAACAAACACACGTATTCTAATCATGTATAATGTCATTTACTTGCCACTTCTGTCTGCATAGCGACCTTGTAGCTACTAATGTTAAAAACGGTTTTCATCAAAATAGAGCATTCAAAGTAATATTCATCCACAACAGTGAGTTATTATTTGTAACTTTATTTACCTTCCACTAGCCTTATTCTATCATTCTTCTACACAAGTGTTAGAACTAATGTTCAACGATGTGCACTTGGTTCTGTTGCTACTTGTTCCTTCATGGCCTCTATCAGTTTAAAAACCTTATATTGTTTTGCAGGTTGTCGTCTGGTTAATTGATGCATTAGAGATACATCTCCAACATCAATATTATGACATAATTTAATTCATGAGATTCATTTGAGAAAGCAACTTTATATTTCATTAGCAATTTAAATAAGCTATAGTATTGAACTGGATGTATTTCAACATAAAAAAAAATATTTCACTTATTTTCTCTACATCTTTTAATATCCTCTCGAATGTTATGGTTTGCTGTATTCATGGCCCTAATTACAGCATTTTGGTTCTTCAGATTGACGAGTTTTTTTTTTCTATTATTTAAGCCTCCAGGATGTGTTAGAATATTTGGTTATACTAATTATCCAGTTGCTAGATGTGAATCTATTCCTTGCGAGTCCTGATATTAATATTTCACTTCTTTGTGATACAATAACTGCTCTTTCTTTTACTAATGGTGTTGAAATTATCTGGTAGTATACGTGGATTTACTCATGATAAACTTGTCATGTGATGTCACGTGACAATAAGCATTCTTTCCGAAGAACAATGTCTACATATCGTAAGGTATAAAAAACTTGTTACACTGAAAGTAACTTCCAACTTCCCCAGTTGTAACCTTATATCCAGTTGCAGTTTATTTCGGTCCATCTTTTTTCAGTTGTCTCCCAGTAGCACAAGTGTATGTCTGCGAACTCGCGCCGATAGAAACCAGGTTTTGATACCCATGGTGGACAGAACACAGGTACCTCACTGTGTAATTTTGTGCCTCATTCCAATCAATCAACATTCTTTGTTTCTGATTACGATCTCCCATCTTTTATTATCGAAGGAGGTCTAACTGGTTTCTTTAAATGATGAGGTTCTCACCTTGTTTTGGACAGTTAGAGTATTCTCACTTTGTAATTTTAAAAGATTTGAGTTCCATCGAAGACTGAAGAGCTTACTTTAGAGATATGTATTCACTTTTCTTCTGTCTGATACACGTAATAAATGTTGTTATGGTAACTATAAATTGATTACGTGCTAAAGAATCCATTTAAGATATGGGCAGCCCAGCATGGCCAGGTAGTTAAAGCACTCCACTCGTAATCTGAGGGTCGCAGGTTTGAATACCCGTCACACCAAATATGCTCAGCCCTTTCAGCCGTGGGGGCGTTATAATGGGACGGTCAATCCCACTATTAATTGGTAAAAGAGTAGTCTAAGAGTTGGCGGTGGGTGGTGATGACTAGCTGCCTTCCCTCTAGTCTTCCACTGCTAAATTAAGGATGGCTAGCGCAGATAGCCCTCGTGTAGCTTTGCGCGAAATTCAGAAAACAAACAGACATGTAGTTATAACGATCGTCAGTATAAAAACTCGATTTATGGCCAAACAAGGATGTTTTTTTGCTAAATGTAGGTAAAGATATTTCAGCACCTTCTATCGCATGGATACAATAATATTTGTAAGGTGAGTTTTTAAAGACTGCTGTGAGGTAGGGAGTTTCCAATATTGGTATCAGAACGGTAAGAAACTGTAGAGATTTTTTTGGAAAAATATCTTTAGTATCTTCAGGTTATTTTAGTTGGTGCCTTGAAAAAAATCAGAAAAGAAGAACATAATCGAACCCTGAATCTTTTAGCATCTAGCGACGCCTCTGCTAAAATCTGTTTGTTGTTTCGGTGGTATCTGAGGGCAGGAGGTGGCCTGTTAAAGGTAAGTTTAGTTTTTGTTACTATGAATGATGAAAAGAAGTTGCGGTCATGATCAGAGTTGCAGGATCTGTTGGTTGATCATGGAAAAATATTATAATTTTGTAGTTTAAATCATCAGGTTTACAACACAGTGTCTTTAATCTAATAACTGAAATTTTGAATCTTATTTTTCATGAGTATTGGATGACTACTTGTAAATATGTTTATGTTTAAGATTTACTTGGTTGTGTTGTTTTATTAGCGTCCTTATGAGTTGTTTGTGTTTGGCATCAGTTGTTATACTTTATTTTTTAGATTTCTGTATTATAATATTTGCATTTATTAGTTGTACTGTTATAGTATTCATGTTTGTTTAATTTCGCACTAAGCTACGCAAGGGGCTACCTGTGATGTCGAGAAAACCCACTTGTAGAGAAATATATATGCAAAATCTTTTCTTTGTGAACCTGACGATGACCGAAGAAGGTCGAAACGTTGTTCGCTCTTCTATGTAAAATATTTTCTCAACCCAAACGAGCCGTTTTTGCATATATAAGGGGCTACCTGTACTCGCTATCTACTAGTCTAGAGGGAAGGCAGCTAGTTCACATAAGTAGCCGACGATTATTTGGATTCTGTTTTACTAACAGTTCTCCAATTGGGTAGTGGTAATTCTTCAGATTTACAACGCTAAAATCAGAGCACTGATATCTTCCAATGGATATAGCAGATAGCTCGCTGTGGTTTTACTATATAAGAGTTTATTTGTTTTGGAATTTCGCACAAAGCTACTCGAGGGCTATCTGTGCTAGCCGTCCCTAATTTAGCAGTGTAAGACTAGAGGGCAGGCAGCTAGTCATCATTACCCACCGCCAAGTCTTGGGCTACTCTTTTACCAACGAATAGTGGTATTGACCATCACATTATACGCCCCCACGGCTGGGACCCTCGGATTATGAGTCGCGCGCCTTACGCGCTTGGCCATGCCAGGCCATCTATATAAGAGAGCACATAAATATTACCAACGAACAGTAGGTTTGACTGTACATTGTATCGTTCCCATGGCTGAGAGGGCGAGAATTTTCGATGTCTCGATGGGTGCATTTAGACGATCATCTGGTTTTCGTCAGACGCATGTGCAGTTCTACCAAAGTTGTGTGGGATTTTGAATAGGATAATATAGTGCAGTGCCTTTGTCACCCATGGCGATAAATTATAGAAAACAGCAGAATGTAAACAAAAATGCAATATTGCCACAGCGTATGCTTGTGCACCGAAATCTATGTATAACTGAATTAGGAGAGCTGTTACTTTATTTAAAGAATTGTTTGTTTGTTTGTTTTTTGGAATTTCGCACAAAGCTACTCGAGGGCTATCTGTGCTAGCCGTCCCTAATTTAGCAGTGTAAGACTAGAGGGAAGGCAGCTAGTCATCACCATCCACCGTCAACTCTTGGGCTACTCTTTTACCAACGAATAGTGGGATTGACCGTCACATTATACACTTTCATGGCTGAGAGGGCGAGCATGTTTTGCGAACCAGCGACCCTCGGATTACGAGTCGCACGCCTTACGCGCTTGGCCATGCCAGGCCCCTTATTTAAAGAACAACGATACATTTTTGTTTCATGACAATCTGACGTAATCATAAAACCATTTTGGGTGAGTGTAAATCATACCTTGTGAATCCCAGTGTGGTTGGTTATCCCTAAGTTTGTCCGTACTCCCTTCAGCAAACTCTAATTCTTAAATTAAAACTTATCAATATGAAGGAATAAAACAATGTAAAATATACGTATAAAATGTTTCTTAATTCATGTTTAGGGACACCCTCACCCCATAATTTTTGCATTGTATGTATCTATGTCATTGCTTATTTAAAGAGCTTGAAATTGAAATTATAAACCAGTAGCTTAATACTAAGAATTAATTGTTATGTTAGAAATTAGGATGACAGTATTTAGTATCAGTATGATTGAGATTAAGTGTTTTAATTTTAGAAGAAACCATAAAGTCTGAAAGCATCGAAAAAGTGAAGTATTTAATTAAAATAGTTTACAAGTAAGTTAAATTTGAAATGACTAGAAGGTATTTCATTGTAAATTAGAAAAGAATTAGAAATTAATTTTTACTTGATAGATGCGCGTGAATTATGAATACGTAATAACACTATTGATTTTTGGAGTAAAGTATGTTAGTAATGGTAGATTAGTAACATTAATTAATAGATATGGAGAACTACAAGGGAAATAGTAAGTTGGCAAACAATTTATAAGCATAACACAGAGACTTATTTTGGAATGAACATACAACATGTTTTGACAAAATCTTGGTCTGTCTCCTTCATACCTTGATACATAAAAGACAAATATTTGTTAATTCATATTAACGTAATATGTTTTATTAGTCAAGTAGGAGCTACAAGTGTTTAAGAAAGGTTGTAACTTTTACAGACCACTTGACTGGGAAACTGAAAGATAGATGATTAGAAGGGACCTTTTTATCTTTTAGTGTTGTTACTTACCCTTGAGAAAAAGTAAAAATAAAATTAAACTTACAATTTACTTTTCAAGATATTTAGAAGGGCTGCCTTTCTCCACTGCATATAACAATTCCCTAAAAGTCACCCTATTAAAAAAATAAAACAGTTCATTGGTATCTAGCCTGTCATGTCCAGATTTTCAAATTATTACTCTTGTTGATTTGTCTTTAGAGTATACAGAAATCACAAGCTTTTATCCTGTAGATTGGTATCTCGCCTGTCATGTCCAGATTTTCAAATTATTACTCTTGTTGATTTGTCTTTAGAATATACAGAAATCAAAAGCTTTTATCCTGTAGATTATCTAGTATCTATCCTGTCATGTCCAGATTTTGAAATTATTACTCTTGTTGATTTGTCTTTACAATACACAGAAATCAGAAGCTTTTATCCTGTAGATTGGTATCTAGCCTGTCATGTCCAGAGTTTGAAATTATTACTCTTGTTGATTTGTCTTTACAATACACAGAAATCAAAAGCTTTTATCCTGTAGATTGGTATCTAGCCTGTCATGTCCAGAGTTTGAAATTATTACTCTTGTTGATTTGTCTTTAGAATACACAGAAATCAGAAGCTTTTATCCTGTAGATTGGTATCTAGCCTGTCATGTCCAGATTTTGAAATTATTACTCTTGTTGATTTGTCTTTACAATACAGAGAAATCAGAAGCTTTTATCCTGCAGACTGCTATCTAGCCTGTCATGTCCAGACTTTGAAATTATTACTCTTGTTGATTTGTCTTTACAATACACAGGAATCAGAAGCTTTTATCCTGTAGATTGGTGTCTAGCCTGTCATGTTCAGAGTTTGAAATGATTACTCTTGTTGATTTGTCTTTAGAATACACAGAAATCAGAAGCTTTTATCCTGTAGATTGGTATCTAGCCTGTCATGTCCTGACTTTGAAATTATTATTCTTGTTGATTTGTCTTTAGAATAAACAGAAATCAGAAGCTTTTATCTTGTAGATTGGTATCTAGCCTGTCATGTCCAGATTTTGAAATTATTACTTTTGTTGATTTGTCTTTAGAATACACAGAAATCAGAAGCTTTTATCCTGTAGATTGGTATCTAGCCTGTCATGTCCAGATTTTGAAATTATTACTCTTGTTGATTTGTCTTTAGAATACACAGAAATCAAAAGCTTTTCTCCTGTAGACTGGTATCTAGCCTGTCATGTCCAGATTTTGAAATTATTACTTTTGTTGATTTGTCTTTAGAATACACAGAAATCAAAAGCTTTTCTCCTGTAGACTGGTATCTAGCCTGTCATGTCCAGATTTTCAAATTATTACTCTTGTTGATTTGTCTTTAGAATACACAGAAATCAGAAGCTTTTATCCTGTAGATTGGTATCTAGACTGTCATGTCCAGATTTTGAAATTATTACTCTTGATCTGTCTTTACAATACACAGAAATCAGAAGCTTTTATCCTGTATATTCGTATCTATCCTGTCATGTCCAGATTTTGAAATTATTACTCTTGTTGATTTGTCTTTACAATACTCAGAAATCAGAAGCTTTTATCCTGTAGATTGGTATCTAGCCTGTCATGTCCAGAGTTTGAAATTATTACTCTTGTTGATTTGTCTTTAGAATACACAGAAATCAGAAGCTTTTATCCTGTAGATTGGTATCTAGCCTGTCATGTCCAGAGTTTGAAATTATTACTCTTGTTGATTTGTCTTTACAATACACAGAAATCAAAAGCTTTTATCTTGTAGATTGGTATCTAGCCTGCCATGTCCAGAATTTGAAATTATTACTCTTGTTGATTTGTCTTTACAATACACAGAAATCTAAAGCTTTTATCTTGTAGATTGGTATCTAGCCTGTCATGTCCTGACTTTGCTCAGTATTTGATGGCTGAATATCTCCATTATTTCATTCTGAGCCTGGGGTGATGTGAATGTGGTTTTCTTTGACAACTAGGCCATCAACTCAGGATTTTCCTCTTCCAGGAGCTTCATTAACTGCAGGAAGTTTCCCTCTGTATCAGTATGTCTACGTAATGCTAAACCTTGATGCAGTAAGAAACGTAAACTTCTGAATATTTTAGCTAGACCTCTATTGCATTCTTTCAGCTGCTTTTTTTTCCATCATGTAGCTGGACAGTCACTGGAGTTATATCAAGTGAACCTTCTAGAGATATAGCGAATCTGTGCTGAGAGGAGAATTGGTGTTCGTTGAATTTCTGTTTTGCCTTTTTTCCAGTTGAAAAAAACGGGTGGATATGAAGGTATACTCCACTGGCCTCTCCAATTTCCCTGTATTTTCTGCCTTGGCACAATGAAAGCATATGACTTTTTGAGTCTGATTGTCGAAGTACAGCCATGGGAACTCATCACTTGGGGTTGATGAAGGGTGCGTCTGGATCCGAGCGGCCCAAACCTGTCATTAACTGTACACTAAACGTACACTATGGTCAGTGGATTTGGCAGCTAAGGAGAGTAATGCGTTCGACAATAAAACCGGCTTGACATGCATAATAACAAATGGCATAGGTTTGTTTTTGGAATTTCGCACAAAGATACTCGAAGGCTATCTGTGCTAGCCGTCCCTAATTTAGCAGTGTAAGACAAGAGGGAAGGCAGCTAGTCATCACCACCCACTGCCAACTCTTGGGCTACTCTTTTACCAACGAATAGTGGGATTGACCGTCACATTATACGTCCCCACGGCTGGGAGGGCGAGCATGTTTAGCGCGACGCGGGCGCGAACCCGCGACCCTCGGATTACGAATCGCACGCCTTACGCGCTTGGCCATGCCAGGCCCAAATGGCATAGGAAAACCGCACAATATACACAAAAGATTAATGCAGCTACAAGCTACAAATGGCCTGCCAGATCTACATCACAGGAGTTTACGCTTTGGAGTAATATTTTCAAATTTAATGCTCTGTTCAATCTGTTGTGATGAAAATTTTACTTAATCTTACACTACGTACAAGGCATAGGTAAATTCTGTGATAGTTCTTGCAAGCCTTGCATGTGTACTTAGGCCTACTGACTGATACTTATGAACTATCGCTTGGATTGAAAAGCTTAGAAGGACACCTATATTAAAGATGTACATTTCGGCTACTGAAAAAGCCTACATCTAGATCTAATTATGTAATTCGATTGGTAAGAACACGAGAATCACAAGAACAAACACACAATTTGTAGACCTGTGATGCAATAAAACAATTCAACAGACCAAACTGTAGGGGGGATGATTGTATGCACCATACCCCCTACCTAAAATGAAGGGGGGATATATCCCCCATACCCCCCAGGATATATGCCCCTGCCTGCATCACATAATATAAAAAGTTTTTCTGTTTTAATATTAATATTTGTAAATATGTACTGTTCTATCTTCTTGTTGTTAATGTGTTTTTTGTTATTACCAAGAAGATAAATATTACCATTGAAGGTGCTTTTATTTCTTGAAGCGAAGGTCAGAGGAGGTTCTTCATGAAGGTACATATGCTATTACTTTGAAAGTTTGTTTACTTATTCAAGGTATGAACATGTATAAAGTGTCAACATAGTGTTGAAAATATTACATGTGTTTGTTTAACTAATGCAAAATTGTAAAGTCTCAGTTGACTAGGATAGAGAAGTTTCAGAAGGTATTCAGATGGAAGGTTGTACTACTGTAATAGGAAATGTAAAGAGTAGTGTAACTGTTAAGACGTGACAAGTACAAGGAGTGTCTTTCACTTGGAAACATGGGAGTGATATAACATTTGAGGAAGATAGTAGTGTAACTGTTAAGACGTGACAAGTACAAGGAGTGGGTTTCACTTGGAAACATGGGAGTGATATAACATTTGAGGAAGATAGTAGTGTAACTGTTAAGATGTGACAAGTACAAGGAGTGTGTTTCACTTGGAAACATGGGAGTGATATAACATTTGAGGAAGATAGTAGTGTAACTGTTAAGATAGTAGTGGGTTTCACTTGGAAACATGAGAGTGACATAACATTTGAGGAAGATAGTAGTGTAACTGTTAAGATGTGACAAGTACAAGGAGTGTGTTTCACTTGGAAACATGGGAGTGATATAACATTTGAGGAAGATAGTAGTGTAACTGTTAAGATGTGACAAGTACAAGGAGTGTGTTTCACTTGGAAACATGGGAGTGACATAACATTTGAGGAAGATAATAGTGTAACTGTTAAGATGTGACAAGTACAAGGAGTGTGTTTCACTTGGAAACATGGGAGTGACATAACATTTGAGGAAGATAGTAGTGTAACTGTTAAGATGTGACAAGTACAAGGAGTGTGTTTCACTTGGAAACATGGGAGTGACATAACATTTGAGGAAGATAGTAGTGTAACTGTTAAGATGTGACAAGTACAAGGAGTGTGTTTCACTTGGAAACATGGGAGTGATATAACATTTGAGGAAGATAGTAGTGTAACTGTTAAGATGTGACAAGTACAAGGAGTGTGTTTCACTTGGAAACATGGGAGTGACATAACATTTGAGGAAGATAGTAGTGTAACTGTTAAGATGTGACAAGTACAAGGAGTGTGTTTCACTTGGAAACATGGGAGTGACATAACATTTGAGGAAGATCGTAGTGTAACTGTTAAGATGTGACAAGTACAAGGAGTGTGTTTCACTTGGAAACATGGGAGTGATATAACATTTGAGGAAGATAGTAGTGTAACTGTTAAGATGTGGCAAGTACAAGGAGTGTGTTTCACTTGGAAACATGGGAGTGATATAACATTTGAGGAAGATAGTAGTGTAACTGTTAAGATGAATAAAGGAAATGATTTAAAAATGAAGTCAGGCTTTTGAACACAAAGGATACAATGAGTAATAACAACTCCAAGTCAGTTTAAAACAGTTGTAGCAGATTTAATTCTAATGAGTAGGTTCTATTAAGTAAGAGATTTAAGCTTTTAACTTGTGTGGATGACGAGAGAGAAGGAAACAGACAGAGACAGGAATGAATACATAGGAAGGTTATTTTTATAAGTGATACTTTAGTATGGAACTTTGATAATCTGTAAAGATAACTAGGGACAAACTAGATTATACTCACCAGGGACAAGGGTGGAGGATATAACCAACAGAGCAATGACATAGTGCAATGCTCACAGAGGATAATTTGTGCACAAGGGTAGGACAGAGGAGTTAGTTGTTAAGTAGAAGACATTCAAATAAACTGGGTGTAATGAATGAATACTGCTAGGATGAAAGTTGTTAGTAGGTTTGTAGGGCTGAATGGGTTGATATGTGATGATGGCCAACTGAATTTTACAACTGAATAGAGTAGGGGCTGGCTTGTTTTAATTGTAAGGTTAGCTTTAAACTAGGATTAGATAGTGGCCATAGCCAGAGTAACAAAGAAAATTTATAATGTTGAGAAAAATAGTGTTGGAACAAAGCACAAAACTAGTAGTTTATTGTAATATAAGTTACACACTATTCATGTTGGAGATATGAAAGATAATAGTATTGAGATTGAATCTATTTGGGTATGTAATTGAGAAGACATTTAGTGGAATTTGTTGCAAACAACCAAATGATACTGATGGAACTAGTGAGAAACTCTGGTGAAAGATTTGTTGTTAATGAGGTTATAATTATAGGAACTTTTAATTACAGGCATAAAAATGTGGAAATGTTGAAGTGAAATCATTGGATGGACAACTTTATAGAAACTGTTCAGGGTGGCTGTCCTCATCGGTTGGGTAGGGAATCTACTAGGAACAATGGTACTTTAGATTTATTATAAACTTCTAATATGTACACGTGTCTGACAAGGTGGATATTGGGAAGCATCTGAGTGCAAGTGACCATTGCTCAAATAGGTTTCATGTTTTGATGCTTATGGTGGTAAGGAATAATTATATTTCCAATTTAAATTTTTAAAAACCCAATTTTGAAGGGATTAGACAAGAACTGTCTGCTGTGAATTGAACAACTACTAAATTACTTGTAGGTATTTGTAAAATGTGCAGAAATTGTAAAAAAAACACCTGAATATCCAAGATAGGCCTGTTCCTTATAAGAAAAGTGGCTGCAAGTAGAAAACCATGTTGGCTCACAGAGGATATAAATACTAAAATTAAAGAAAAGCTTTATAAGTATAAGATCACGTTATTTCTGAGCTGGTTAAAGAAATATTGAGAAGTTTAAAGGATGATAAATCTCCAGGGCCAAGTAACAATTATCCAAGGGTTTTGAAAGAAGCTAGCTACTGATTGTAAATGTAAGCCACTTGCTAATATTTTTTGTGAGACCTTGAATGGGGGGAAGTTGCCAGAAGATTGGAAGTTGATTAATCACACCCTTTGTATCAAGAGAATTGGTAAACATTGTCCCAATATTTATAGGCCTATAGTTTTATGTCTGTGGTGGGTAAAGTTTTTGAATGCCAGTGAAAAGGTGCTTTATACAGTCATTTAGCAACATTTCAAATTTTGTTGGATAATCAGCATGTTTTCACTAGGGGATTATTTCAAATAATCTTGATATACTTTAAAAATGATACTTCATATGAGGCTACTAGCATAGATTTGGTGTGTCTGGTCTTTGATAAGGTATTTGATCAGATGTCATAAAAAAAAGCATGTTAAAATGTTATCTCTGCTGGTGTGGGGATAGATCAGCTCAGTGTTAGAACCTCTGATCTTATTTGATTTATGCCAGTGATTTCTTTTCAAATGACTTATTGTTTTACATATTTTGGTTGATTTACTTTTAATTAACATACTTTTATGTTTTGTGAGTCTTACATATAACTTTCTACCCATTTCACCTTCATACACATTTACTGTATTTTATTTAGAAATGTGTGGACTTCTTTGAGGTCAATAAAATTATTGATAGTACTGGGATATTTATAAACAATTTCAATATTATTTTTCATACAATTTTCTAGAGCCACAATTAGAAATTAACTCCACAATGGAGTTAATACTAAATCTTTTTACCCTAGCACTGCACAACAAATTGTTTGAAATGTTTTGCTTCCTAAAAAGTTTATGCTGATTGTGACAGGTACCTGGTGGATATGCACAAATATAGTTTGGTTTTGCTTCATCACATAGGAACTCTGAGAAATAGACAGTTAACTGTTTACTAGCAATAACATATTTAATTGCATTTATGTTTTTAATATGCTATTAAGTTCAACATAATTAAAAGTGTTTTGCTTCTGATTTTTGTTTGTATTCATTGACGGGTGCATCGCGTTGCAGTGTCCAACAGTGGTCAGCAAGCATTGACAGATTCCAGTTGCCCTGATATCGTTTTTCCATTGTAGCAATGTCTTGGTGAAACTGAATATTTCGAATTAAACGATACGTGATGGGCAAATGTGGATGTGATTTTCATGATCTATAAAGAACAGCCAACAGTGTTCAAGAAGCAAAAACTTTGTTGTGCAGTGTAGTTGTTGCTGGTTCTAATCCTAAGAAATGTCTTTTTTTTGTCTTTATATGGGTATTTTTGATAGTCTAAAGGGTAAACGAAAATTCTTTGAATGTTTTTATTTCTTCATCCAGAGTAACATATTCTACAAGGTTTTAAAAATATCAAAGCTATAATTGATGCTTTCACTGTTTTACAGTGAAATGAAAATACATGAACATAGATTAAATGGTTTGTTTGTTTTGTATGATTAGGCCATTTCTGCTTTATTGATGAATAATGTCCTCATATGGCAGTGATTTAGTGGTTTCCTGTTTTACCTTAAAGTCAGTAGTACATCATTTCTGATGTTTGGCAAAATATATGACATCAACTTGCATATGCTAGAGAATTTCCCTGGTATTTGGATTGCATTGTCACAAGTAATTCACTTAGATGTTACATAGGATTAGGGATAAATGATTGCCTTTAGTTACTATACATTCTTGATTCTAAGAACTGAGTGCTTTTTGACTCATATATATGATTGTATTTTCTTCAACATCTATTTTGCACGAAGAAGATAAAAGGCCTTTTAATATCAAAGTTCATTATTTTTTGATTTATTCCTGAATGTGGGTCGAGATTTTCCTAACTTATTAAATCTAAGAACACTTTACAACATAGAAAACCTATCCTAGGTGTTATCTTTGGTTCACTGTTGGCAGAGGATTTGAATAGGTTTCATAATATTTTATAACATAGAAAACTTATCCCAGGTGTTACTTTGGGTTTACTGTTAGCTGAGGCTTTGGATAGGTTTAATAATATTTTATGAGCTATCCTAGGTGTCACCTTGGGTTTACTGTTAGCTGAGGCTTTGGATAAGTTTAATAATATTTTATGAGCTATCCTAGGTGTCACCTTGGGTTTACTGTAAGCTGAGGCTTTGGATAGGTTTAATAATATTTTACGAGCTATCCTAGGTGTCACCTTGGGTTTACTGTTAGCTGAGGCTTTGGATAGGTTTAATAATATTTTACGAGCTATCCTAGGTGTCACCTTGGGTTTACTGTAAGCTGAGGCTTTGGATAGGTTTAATAATATTTTACGAGCTAACCTAGGTGTCACCTTGGGTTTACTGTAAGCTGAGGCTTTGGATAGGTTTAATAATATTTTACGAGCTATCCTAGGTGTCACCTTGGGTTTACTGTTAGCTTTTAAGGCTTTAGTGAGAAATACAGTAAAACTGTATTGATGTAGACATTTCTTTCTATCAATGAGTAACAACTAGCTGTTGAACAACATTGAACAAGAATGCAGTTTTGGAGTGTCAGAAAAAAGCTGTATAAAAAAAAAAAAATTTTGGGTTTAATTATTTTAGTTTCCTCATATAAATACATCTAGATTTATGTTAATTTATAAATTAATACTGTAATTGATAGATAGGTAATTTTTGCAGTAGTACTTTGATCACAGTTTAGTAGACTTGACTCACAATTCTGTTTTTATCTTCTTAATAAAAATAGAAATTAAAGTATGGTGGTGACCTCAAGGTTATAGTAGATAGTACACCTTCTAACCAAAAACTACAGGCTGAAACTGACAAGTCAGAAGCTTAGAAGACTTCTGTGTTATCTTGACCTAATTGATGAGTAAGATGATATAAAGTACTTACCTAGAGGTACAGATGAAGAAGCAGTATATAGTGGCCATTATTATTGATTGAAGTGTCAAAGATGAACTATTCATCAATATGGCTGCTAGACAAGCAGCTAGGGCAGTTACTTTAAGATAAATGATTGAAAGGATAGTAGCATGACTTGCTTTTTGAACACCAGGTGGTGAAGTGTATGTATCAGTTACCACACAGCTGGAACAATTTGTTAATTACTGGATTAATGCAGCTAAAAGGGCATTGTGTCCATTAATTTCTGAGCTATTCAGCAAACGTTCACAGAGATATCAATAGAATATCAGGTAATGGTGACTCGATGACTAGACATTTAGAACGGCTGATAGACATAACACCTAGAACAATGACAGTTTGTGAAACTGAGAATAGTCACTTGGAATTACTCACCTGAAAGGTTGTTATGATCCTTGTTTCTCAGCTGTTGAATAGTTTTGTAAGACTGGTATTGTAACCAGTAACCATATTGTAAGATAAATAGCCTCCCTAGCCATCAGATGTAGTTTTGTGGTCAAATGTATGTACTACTGAAAACCTTTTACTTTATCTAGTTGAATATTAAGAGAATTTAAGTGGATAAGATTACAGGATACTTACTGGATATTTCCAATGCACATAATGTTTATTTTACTTCTCCAGATAATACGAATCATGTTGTAATGAAGCTAAGCAGTAAGACGGTTCTTGTTTCGATCAAACGGTGAAGATAAGCAGTAAGACAGTTCTTCTGCAGATAATATGAATCATGTTGTAGTGAAGCTAAGCAGTAAGACGGTTCTTGTTTCGATCAAACGGTGAAGCTAAGCAGTAAGACGGTTCTTCTGCAGATAATATGGATCATGTTGTAGTGAAGCTAAGCAGTAAGACGGTTCTTGTTTCAATGGAACAATTCCAAAATAATTTTTGTGTTGTCAGTTGTAGGAAGTGGATGAGTGGAGTTACAATTTAATAACTGTTGTTTGTAGCTAAAACAACAATAAATCTCTGTGGAATGTTTTGTTTGGTTTCTGTTTGTCAGAATGTGTGTGTTGGTATAGCCTGTAGTAACAGCACAATTATTTACCTTGAGAACTTTGCTTGAAAATGTCTTAGTTTGGTTGAATTCTACTCATAATTATTTCTTCAAAAAAGTGTGTAAAATTAGAGGTTCATAGATGGCACCACTTTATATATAACAGTTATCAAAACAGCAAGCAGAGAAGTCAGCGTGTTAGATACTATACTAATATCACACGAGCTGGGGACAACTTGTTTAAGGCTACAAGTTTATATCTGATAACAAACAGTGTTGAGGGTTAAATATATAGCATTATACATGTATGAATGTATATACACAAGTAGTATATACCCAAATATATGTATGTTACATAAAGTCATTCATAAGTTTTGTATGACAAATAACTCCTGCATCTCAGAACGGCTGGTATGGGTATTAACACTTTTATTGATAAGGAGAGAAATTTTCGACCTTCCAAGGTCATCTTCAGGTTAAGGTCGAAAAGTTGTTCTCTTCATACCAATAAAAGTGTTAATACTCATACCACCAGTTGTGAGATATATTTGTATTTCAAGTGGGTTTCTCGTCATCAAGACAAATAAATCAATTACACAACAGATAAAGCAGAACCTCAATAGAAATACAAGATTTAATTTGACTTTTAAGACTTGTAGATGACAATAAACTGTGCTTGCTCGTGTGTGGTTTATTATTACTTGAAGCTATGGTGCACTCACTATTTTTATTAGTAGTTAAGTAAACTATTCAAAAGCTGGTGGATTGTTGAAGATACAAGAATAACAGTTGAGATCACACTGCGAGTAGAGGGAAAAACAATTTTGTCTCATTAGTTAGTTTCAGTAATGTATATTGGTGTGTATAAGACATATTAATATTAGAAATCATTAACCTTATGACACTAAAATATTGTTTTTATTTAATTAGACAGTCGTCGTTTCGCTTTACAGCTTCTTCAGAAGTGTTCTCTAAAACAAACCGAAACTGACAGCAAAAAGCTTCAAATGGTTTAAATATTATTAAAATCATAACCTTATATTATTTGGTGATTGGTATTAGCATTGGCTGAATGAAAGATGTAGTTGACATGCTAGAAACAGAAAGTAACACTCACATACTCAATTTTGTAATGACCGTTTGCACTAAACCTGAAAGTGCTTTGATAAGTGTGGTATGTTAACGGATTCTTATAGTAATCATATAAATTTTTGTACTTGTCCTAAAGCTAGCCTGCTTCAACTACTCATGTGCGATCTAATATTCTCAATAATTGTAACAGCTAAGGGATCCAATGAAGTTTAGGGGACTGGAAATCCACAGGTGCAAGGTATGTATTGCTCACAAGTGATATAACAAGAAAAATATCACTGCACTACGTTAATAGCTTTTACATCTTATGTATAAAAGTAACTAGGCTTATGGGATTGTAACTTTGTCGCTATAGGTTTATGCCTACACTCCTAGCGGAACTTCGAACCACTCACAATTTAGGTGAATTTTGTTCTTGACTTTCCCATATTAATATCACGTTTTGAACCCATTTTGTTTATTCAATTAGTTTAATATTCTCCACATACATGGGTGGAGAAATCATTGAGAGCTAATAGTTTGACAGTTCTGTTGATGCCTCTAGTTATTTGTTGTTTGTTTAGAATTAAGCACAAAGCTACACAATGGGCTATCTGTGCTCTGCCCACCACGGGTATCGAAACCCGGTTTTTAGTGTGTAAGCCTTCAGACATACCACTGTGCCATTGGAGGGGGGCTCTAGTGACTTAGCCATTGCTAACACTGGTACATATGAGGTATAGAACCTTTATCGATGTTTTGTACTTAACAATTAGGCCTTCTAACTTACCCTTATCCTGCTTCATCTTTATCAGGCTACAGGAGTTATCCATGCGGTTGATAATAATGTTCATTAGAACATAAAGAATGTTGTAGTACTGTACATTACCTGACTTTGTAGCTATAACTGTATGTAATTTGTTACAACAATCTTTTCCTAGAGAAAGTACATTTGATATCCCAGTTGAATGACCTAGGTTCGAGAATAAACAGGGAGAGAGGAACTTAGTGGCTACATTGACCAACATTTTATAATAAGAACATTTACACACACACACACACACACATATATGTATATACACTGCTAGCTAAAATTTTAAGGCCAATGAACATAAAGATAAAATATGCATTTTTCGTTGTTAGACTCAACCATTTATTTGAGTAGAGCTTCGAAAGGTGAAAATAAGAAAAGGGAAAATAAAAATAAAAACTTTTTTAGCATTTATAGGGAAAATGTGAACACTATGAAATTAGCCTAAATACTAGCTGGTCAATAGTTTAAGACCATACTGAAATGAAGCGTTAATTGGTAAACACGTAACGAAATTTAGTCATTTGTGTTCAAGCATCAGCGTTGTCAACATCTCCCACTGACATCTCCTGTGTTACATTGGGAAAAAACACGGAACGAGAATTTCAAGTGGTTGGCCCAGGAAAATTTCGCCGGCGTTGAGCAGGAGGATTCGACAGGTTGTCCGTCAAGACACCAGCCGATCGTCGAACCAGATTAAGGACCTTACGGACGCAGAATGCAGCTCAAGAACAATAAGACGGCATCTACGAGAGAGAGGTTTTAAAAACCGTAAACGTCTTCAAATGCCACGCCTCCTTCCACACCACGAAACAGTTCGGTTAAACTTTGCTGAGAAGTACCAAATATGGGATGTAGAAAAGTGGACGAAGGTTTTGTTCTCTAACGAAAAAAAATTTAACGTCGATAGTCCAGATGGCTTCCAACGTTACTGGTACGATAGGGATATCCCACCGGAGACATTTTCTACACGATGCAGTGGACAAGGTTCCAACATGATCTGGGGTGCTTTCTAAATAAACACTATGTAGATAATATCTAAATATATGTAACACTAAGTAGACACTGTCTAAACAGGTGTAACACTTAAGTAGACACTGTTCATACATCTGTAACACTTAAGTAGACACTGTCTATACATGTGTGACACTTAAGTAGACACTGTCTATACGTATTTTACAAAAATCATATTTGAGAAACAAGTACTATTTTTTGTGCCTGAAATATTACAACTATGCAGGTCTTTGATTCTAATTCTAACTGTAACTGAAATCTCTAGTTATAAACCACGTGATTTTGTTTGTTGACCTGATTTAAACACGATACTGAAAGATATTTCAGGATAACGTAATTTATTTCAAAACTGCCACTAGGGATAGTTATGAGATACGGTGTTTTGTACTTCATATATAATATATAAAGAAGAGAAGGTGAAGAAAAACGATTTTATATTCAGTGATATATTTGTATTTACTAAGAATTTCACCGAATATTTTGCGTTCGTATTTTAATGTCAAAATTCTAAAATAAATATCTCTTCCCCCATATTGCACAAGTATTTACAAGTTATTCCATGGCCGAGCGCGTAAGACGTGCGACTCGTAATCCGAGGGTCGCGGGTTCGCGCCCGCGTCGCGCTAAACATGCTCGCCCACCCAGCCGTGGGGGTGTATAATGTGTCGGTCAATCCAACTATTCGTTGGTAAAAGAGTAGCCCAAGAGTTGGCGGTGGGTGGTGATGACTAGCTGCCTTCCCTCTAGTCTTACACTGCTAAATTAGGGACGGCTAGCACAGATAGCCCTCGAGTAGCTTTGTGCGAAATTTGTCCAAAACAAACAAACAAATACAAGTTATTCACTTGAATAAATAGATTAGGTGAAATAAAGTTAATATAAAGATATTTATATACTGAAAAACAATCGTAAGTAAAAGGTTGTTTCGAGTGTTTACTGTGTTGAAACATAAACTTCGAACTAGACGTTTGTTTGATCTGTTGGCGGTCAATATTGTTGTTCGTATAAATGTATTCATACACTACTTTGTCGACATCTATCTAAATACGTACATACATATTATCTCCTTGTAGGCCTATATTCAACTCAACTGGTTTCCAACTTCCAAATTATGCTCATATAATTTTATGTATTATTGTGATTCATCACATAATCTGTTTTATATAAATTCTCAAGAAAAATGATATTCACAAAAATTAAAAGTTTTATTTGTGTTGAAGAAAATTTTGTAACCGTCATGACCACTTCTGTACCATTCCTTGTTGCGTCAAAAGACGATTGGAAGTGTTTATCGTTGGTTCTTTGATGCATGTGTGAACCTGCTACGAACGGTACACGTTGTAAAACTAACAAAACTAACTTTGCTTAAACGTTAGATATTTTTTGTAGAAATTGTAGAGACTTGTAGAAATTTTATTCGTTTTGTGGTTTGGGTGTCTGATTATTTTATTTTAAAAACCTTGGCTACCAAGTTAATTTTTCCAAGATTATCTTCACTGATACTTTATAATATATCTTTGAAGGTTGTTTTCATTTTATAACAGTGTGTTTAACATGTTGGAGTGTGGATAGGAGGGGTCATGGTTTGCATTCCGTTACCACAAAGGAAAACAAAAGACGCTTTGCATTTTGTGGCAGCTGAAGCGTTATTAGAGCGAGAATCAAATCCTACTCTTGTACAAATTAATTGAAACAAATGGTCATTTTACAATATTTTCAGCATGGCGGCCGGTGTAGGCTTGCTGGACAACGCTGATTTCTTTAATAGTCATTTGTTTTCAAACAGACGGCGTCATTAGCCGTGTTTTGCAGTACGGTCGATCCATTTTTGGGATATATAACGAAATTTTGAGAAATATTACGTCATTCGAAATTGCGTTAGAAGAGCAACTTACCAACTAATGAAAAAATACGGTATCAATGGGGTCTGAAATACAAGAACTGGACGCAAGAACAATGGAGGAAGGTGTTATTAAGTGACGAGACTCATTTCTTCGTACAGAGTCAAAAAAGTCTGCATGTTTACAGATCTCCAGGTGAGAAAGTTCGAGAATCTCATATCAATCAGTTCATAAAACATCTCTTGAAGAAGATGTTTTACATATCGTAGAAGGTATGATGCGAGGACCACAGTGCATCGAAGTTTTGCAAAGAAGAGTCGTTCCAGAATTTAAAAAGAGATTTCCAGATGGATCTAGCATTTTTCAGCAAGATCTGCCTTCATGCCGCACATCGAAACTTGTGAAGAATTTTATGACTACAACGCAAATAAAGGTGCTGAACTGACCTGGAAACTCTCTGGACTTAAATCCTATTGAAAATCTTTGGGCGATTTGTAAAGAAAGACTTCGGGGAAAAGACTGTACTACGAAAGATAAGTTAATTGAGGCCATAATTGAGGTGTGGTATCGTGATCCAAAAATTAGTAAAAGATTGCAGTCAACACGTGGACTCGATGCCAAAGCGGATTAATGATCTTCTGAAAAATAAAGGCGGTCATATAATGTATTAATTTGTGAGTAATTTTTGGATTATCAAAAATAAAACGCGAAAAATTGAAAAAATCGTAATTTTCCGTGTTTTTTCAATTAATTTGCACAAGGGTGTAATAGAATAGGTCAAGAACCAGTCACGGGTGTTATCTATTCTTGTAGAGTTTGCTCCAAATAACTCTGGTGCTGCTATGCGTGAATATTCGAAACACACAAATTATCTATTAATTGAAAATATCGACGAAGGGCAGATATGTCTGATTTTTCTCTTCTCATCATACAAATGTTTAGATTTATTTCTAGTTTTACGTTATATGAAAGTTGTAAATATTAAATCTCAGTTTTACTTCAGTAACACTACTATGTTTATAGTTACTGCTAGTATACTGTGAAGATTGTGTCGTCTGTTACTGTGAGGGTTCTGTGTCCCCCGTTACTGTTGGATTATTGTGTGGTTCATTACTGTGAATAGTGTGTTGTCTGTTACTGTGTCCTCTGCTACTGTTCAATTATTGTGTCGTCCATTACTGTGAGGACTGTGAATAGTGTGTGGTCTGTTATTGTGTCCTATGCTACTATGGGATTATTGTGAGGCCTATGGGGATTGTGTCGTCTGTTACTGTGAGGATTCTGTATCCTCTGCTACTGTTAGATTATTGTGTCGCCCATTACTATGAGAACTGTGAATAGTGTGTCGTCTCTTACTGTGTCCTCTGCTACTGTTGGATTATTGTGCCGTCCATTATTGTGAGGACTGTGGAGATTGTGTCGTCTGTTATTGTGTCATCCGCTACTGTGGGATTATTGTGTCGTCCATAACTGTGAGGACTATGGAGATTGTTCATCTGTTACTGTGAAAATTCTGTGTCCTCATCTACTGTTGGATTATCGAGATGAACATTAATGCTCTCTAATTATATTTTAGAGACTTCTGGTGATTATGCCAAACATAATAAAATAATCTTTGCTCATTACATTCGAAGTTTGAAAACAACAAATATTAACGTAGGAAGACACTAACAAACCACGATGTTCTGTACAAAAGGTTTATTTCAGTAAAAACACACGATCAACAAAAATCTTTATATAAATAGACCCCAAACCTATTAATATAATATGTTCCTACTAGCTCTGTATAGTAAAAAAACCGTCATAACTGGTAAAAAGAAAGACTAGAAAATACACATGAAGGGCAAAAAACAACAACAACAAACACACAATGTACAGTTTTGGTCTATCTTTTCACACTAAGAGGAATGTTTACAGATGACTTCTGTAACCTCCAGTTGAAGCCGTTAGTGCTATCTGGACCACGTGGAAGTCGAATCACCCCTTCTGGAATTAGCCGAGAGTTATGGACTGGCTGAGATATTCCAGTTTCGCGCCTTCTCTGTATCCACGAATTTCTAGGAGATGAAGACAGAGGTTCACGTTCCTGGTTTTCACCATTCTCGTTATTTCGAGGGGTAACTGACCGATTTTTATTTTTTTGTTGTCCTTTCCTTGTGTAGTTACCACTCCATTCGATCTGTCTCGGAGATGACGAAACGTAACCAGAGCTGGAGCTGGAAGCGGTGTCAGATCTCTGCCTTGGACCAGTGGAACAATCCGTTTCGGAACCACTACTCAACAGACTTTCACTTCTTCTTAGTTGCTCTAACCTGCTCCATTTATCACTCTTTTTTCTTTTGTCGCCACTGTCAGATTTCCTGGTTTTTTCGCTTAAATTCGATTTTTTACTAACAAGTGGAACGACTCGCAAAGATCGCCAGTCGGTGTTGGAACAGTCCAGTTCAACAGTTGCTTTCTTTGCCGCCTCAGGTTCTGTAAATTCAACTACAGCACAGACTGTGGATCCCATTCTGGGAAGATGGCGTTTAATATCGGCTGGAATAGCGTTGCCAGGTTGCAGAATCCTGACTGTCGAAATCTCTCCACACTTAGAGAACAAGTCTTTAACAATTTCCACAGAAGGTTGACTCACGGGCAAGTTGTACGCTACAACACTTCTAGAAGATGGATCCCAGTTCTTCGGTAAAGGATTCTTCCGTTTTATCTTAGTTCCTTCTTTGTTTAAGTCCAAGTGTTTGGATTGTCGTAAACTGTAGGCTACAGTTTTCCAGTCTTTTGATAAACGCTTCACTCTTCGAAACGAGGCCACTAACTTGAGACTCACATAACCCTGTTTATTTCGTTTAATATGTTTTAAAAGAAAACTGTCTTTCAGAAGACTTTGATCTGAGAAATAGGACTCGACTTCGTGAATAATTTTATCTACCAAGTCTTGACTAGGAATTTGAAAACACTCTGTCGGCTTAGGTCTATCTTCTCCAGAGTCACTGTCGAAATCTCTGTCTTCGAGATGTATACCAACTTTCTCTCGGTTGTTTCCGGAAGTCACCATGTCGCACTCCGCGTCTAAATACTCTTCCGGCTCCGAAGAACTAGTACTGTCAAACCGACATCTCGCCACTAAAGGGAACGAAGCTTGTTCTTCACCGCCAACTAAGTCGATACCAGCGGAAACCTCAACCATTTTAGTAGAGTTATGTTGATCTGGCCAGTCTAAAGTTCCCAACAATGTACCGCACAGTCCCATATTTATAGTGAGTTTAACTACATATATCCGGCCCAAGGTGATATCGGCTCAACTCTGATTGGCTGGCAACACGCTTGCTACTTTTACTTGAAATTCACTCGAAAGAAGTCGAGGACAAGTTGTGATCTTGTAATAATTTCACCATTTGCTCCATTTTTACAACGTGATAACGCATTTGTGTTTTAAGTTGTAAACGACATAGATATCGAGTGCAAAACATGTTTCCACGTATGTCGAAAAGGTATATCACAACACTTAGTTTTAAGCTTAGTTCATGTATCAGGCTTAATTGATATTTGGTCGCTAGGCGATCAGAATGACTCATCACGTTCTGTATGACCGAAAAATAAAGGGAGATGTTTTCTGTAGTTAATGGCAAAGAAAAAAAAATAAACTGACTAATTTTTAGTATGTGAATTTCATGACTGAAAGTCCCCTATGGCTCTATTCCCTGCAGTGTGCAGAGTATATATGGCCTATTATGTAACACTGCGGTAAAACAACAATAAAACTGAAACTTGGTAGATTCAGAGAAATTTTTTCTGTAGGATATAACAAATTGAATTGAAAAAATATAATATTACTGTTTGAAATAATTTATATTAAGGGACTATCTTGGAACTGTAGTTGTGTCGCAAAACTTGTTAAGGCCTGGCATGGCCGGCGCGTAAGACGTGCGACTCGTAATCCGAGGGTCGCGGGTTCGCGCCCGCGTCGCGCTAAACATGCTCGCCCTCCCAGCCGTGGGGGTGTATAATGTTACGGTCAATCCCACTATTCGTTGGTAAAAGAGTAGCCCAAGAGTTGGCGGTGGGTGTTGATGACTAGCTGCCTTCCCTCTAGTCTCACACTGCTAAATTAGGGACGGCTAGCACAGATAGCCCTCGAGTAGCTTTGTGCGAAATTCCAAAAAACAAACAGAAACAAACAAAACGCAAAACTTGTTTGTTGAAATACTTGTATTTTTAACCATATATATATATATATATAAATATAAATATTTATGCAACTTTGTTTTAATATAATAATTATGGAAGTTATTTCATGGTAACACCAAGATAATAGTTCACAACTAACTCTTAATAAAAATATCAATCTAATATACAGTATTGTAAAGTGTTATTAAACATGCTTCAAATAAAATCATAAAAGATCTGTAATAAGACATTACAATGTACTGCTTTCTTTTTAACTTTCAATCATTCATATCAATAAAAACTTTTTAAATTGCTGCTATATATAACAAGTACGAGATTCAAACACTAAGGGCAAAAATTTAATTGGTTTGTTTTGAATTTCGCGCAAAGCTGTCAAGAGCTATCTGCATTAGCTGTCCCTAATTTAGCAGTGTAAGACTAGAGGGAAGGCAGCTAGTCATCACCACTCACCGCCAACTCTTGGGCTACTCTTTTACCAACTAATAGTGGTATTGACCGTCACATTATAACGTCCCCATGGTTGGTAGGACGAGCATGTTTGGTGCGACGGGGATTCAAACCCGCGACCCTAAAATTACGACTTGAACGCCTTAACCCACCTGGCCATACCGGGCCAACTGAATAATTTATATATTAGAAAGTAGCTTATAGTAAGACTGCTGTACTAGAAAGCTGGTTATGATAATGTGGCTACTTAAATATTAAAAAATAGCTTGAACTAATAACAGCGTTGTGTTTACTTTTATTAGAAAAAAATATCTTATGATGTGGAAAAAACATAAATAGCAGTGCCAATATTTTAGTTATTCAAACATTAGAAAATATCTTATAGTAGGACCAGTGTTGCTGTTACTTAAACAATACTAGCGTTCTGGTAATACAAAACAACAACGACAAAAACATTAGAAAATATCTTATAGTAGGACCAGTGTTGCTGTTACTTAAACAATACTAGCGTTCTGGTAATACAAAACAACAACGACAAAAAACATTAGAAAATATCTTATAGTAGGACCAGTGTTGCTGTTACTTAAACAATACTAGCATTCTGGTAATACAAAACAACAACGACAAAAAACATTAGAAAATATCTTATAGTAGGACCAATGTTGCTGTTACTTAAACAATACTAGCGTTCTGGTAATACAAAACAACAACGACAAAAAAACATTAGAAAATATCTTATAGTAGGACCAATGTTGCTGTTACTTAAACAATACTAGCGTTCTGGTAATACAAAACAACAACGACAAAAAACAGATGAAAGATTATAATGGGACAATGATTGGTATTTAAACTCTAAGAAAATGATTCTGGAAGAAGCATTCTTTCTGGTACTTAAAAAGTAGAAAATCGCTTATAGAGGGCCAGAATTACAATTATTTAAACAATGGAAAATAACTTATGGTAAAATATTATTTAAGCATAAGAAAACATATTACAGTAGTACAAGTCCTGGGGTTACATAGACATTAAAAGATACTTTTAAGTAAGACCAGTTTTGTGGTTACAAGAGTGTGAAATGGTTCACAGTAGGGCCTCCACATTAGAAAATAGCTAATACCACGAGGTTGTTTAAAAGCTGAAAACAGTGCAACCGGGACTACTGTTTATTTGGTAAAAAGCAACGTATAAAAGGATAGAAGTTGTAATTTAAACACTAGAAGATAGTTTATGGTAGAACAAGTATTGTGGTTATTTAAACAATGAAAACAATCTTATAGTAAGACAAATAGTTTGTTTATTTAAATAGTGAGCACAGTTTAATACTTAGAACAGTATTGTGTTCATTTAAACAATGAAAACAATCCTATAGTAAGACAAATAGTTTGTTTATTTAAATAGTGAGCACAGTTTTATACTTACACCAGTATTGTGTTCATTTAAACAATGAAAACAATCCTATAGTGAGACAAATAGTTTGTTTATTTAAATAGTGAGCACAGTTTTATACTTAGACCAGTATTGTGTTCATTTAAACAATGAAAACAATCCTATAGTGAGGCCACCGACTTTTTATTATTCATATATAATAATAATGTTTTTGATGTTTCATATTTGACATAATTAGTGAGACAGATGATACATTTTGTTCTTGATATCACATGTTTAACATAACGTTCTTAATGTCACGTTTAACATAAATACTGAGACAAATGATACATAAGGTTCTTATTGTCACATATTTAACATAATTAGTGAGACAGGTGATACATAATGTTCTTGATGTCACATATTTAACATAATGTTCTTATTGGCACATATCTAACATAATGTTCTTATTGGCACATATCTAACATAATTAGTAAAACAGGTGATACATAATGTTCTTGATGTCACATATTTAACATAATTAGCGAGACAGGTGATATATAATGTTCTTGATGTCATATATTTAACATAATTAGTGATACAGGTGACACATAATGTTCTTGATGTCACATATTTAACATAATGTTCTTATTGTCACATGAACATAACATAATTCATAAAACTTTGATTTTGAATAATTGGAGAAGAGAGCATGATATAATTATATTTATGCAGGTTCATGATGCAAGTTCTGTGTAACGGCGATTAGCAAACCATTGATACCTTTGTATCCCATTTCTTACATGCCTAAATGGCACCAACTTAAACAACTGGGTATCACTTCTGAGTTGTATAAGTTTGTTTTAACTAGTCAACTCTTTATAATGAAACCATAAACTTAATCGGCTTTGAAATTAGAGAAATAATAGTATCTGTGTTTTACACATATAATATTGTAGAAGTAACCATGACAACAGTTAACGTAACGAACGTTTGCATACCAACCTATGGAATGGAGTTATCAAAATTATTTAGAACATCTGGAATAAAATTTAAAATTTAACAATTTCAGTGCATTATTAAAAATACGTTTTTGGAGTCCATTGATTTGTTGTATTACAGTTTGTCTTCATTATGAAAAAACACATTTCTGGTTTCTGTGGATTTGTTATACCACAGTTTGTGTTCATTATGAAATAACACTTTTTGGTGTCCCATTGACTTGTTATACTAGAGTTTGAGTTCATTATGGAACAACACATTTCTGGTTTCTATGGATTTGTTATACCACAGTTTGTGTTCATTATGAAACGACAATTTTTGGTGTCCCATTGATTTGTTATACTAGAGTCTGAGTTCATTATGGAACAACACATTTCTGGTTTCTATGGATTTGTTATACCACAGTTTGTGTTCATTATGAAACGACACTTTTTGGTGTCCCATTGATTTGTTATACTAGAGTTTGAGTTCATTATGGAACAACACTCTTCTGGTTTCTGTGGATTTGTTATACCACAGTTTGTGTTCAGTATGGAACAACACATTTTTGATTTCCATTGATTTGTTATACTGCAATATGTGTTCATTATGAAACAACACTTTTTGGCATCCATTCATTTGTTACACTAGCGTCTGAGTTCATTATGGAACAACACGTTTCTGGTTTCCATTGATTTGTTATACTACAAATTGTAATTATGAAGCAACATGCTTCTGGTTTCCATTGATTTGTTACATGATCTGTTTCTCAAACATTCCGAGTGGCAAGCAACCACACGTGCTTTTATTTGGATATTAAATCAAAACTTGTATGCTTTCTTTTTAGGTGACTAAATAAATAGTGTCCTTAATCAGGTGACAAGTAATATAAATCGAACTGACTAGTTATGACTGGCATGTGTAAAAGTATACATATCTAAGTTAGAAACCTCACTGTGAAAGTTTCAAATAATTTATGAGAAAGGGAAAGAAAATGTCCTTCGAGTGTTTTTGACTTTATATGTATGTGAAAGATTATATTATATTGGAGAAATAAAACATATCTTGATTAGTTCTGACAACAGCCTTACACCCATTTCACATTCTTACAAGTCTGCATTACGTGAAATATAAAGTAGCATTAGATATAAATTCAAAGCTTTGATAACCTTGATGCCATTAAATATAAAGCAGCATTAGATAAAAATTCAAAGCTTTGATAACCTTGATGCCATTAAATATAAAGCAGCATTAGATAAAAATTCAAAGCTTTGATAGCCTTGATGCCATTAAATACAAAGTAGCATTAGATAAAAATTCAAAGCTTTGATAACCTTGATGCCATTAAATATAAAGTAGCATTAGTTATAAATTCAACGCTTTGATAACCTTGATGCCATTAAATATAAAGCAGCGTTAGATAAAAATTCAAAGCTTTGATAACCTTGATGCCATTAAATATAAAGTAGCATTAGATAAAAATTCAAAGCTTTGATAACCTTGATGCCATTAAATATAAAGTAGCATTAGATAAAAATTCAAAGCTTTGATAACCTTGATGCCATTAAATATAAAGTAGCATTAGATAAAAATTCAAAGCTTTGATAACCTTGATGCCATTAAATATAAAGCAGCATTAGATAACAATTCAAAGCTTTGCTAACCTTGATGCCATTAAATATAAAGTTGCCTTAAATAAAAATTCAAAGCTTTGATAGCCTTGATGCCATTAAATACAAAGTAGCATTAGATAAAAATTCAAAGCTTTGATAACCTTGATGCCATTAAATATAAAGCAGCATTAGATAAAAATTCAAAGCTTTGATAACCTTGATGCCATTAAATATAAAGTAGCATTAGTTATAAATTCAAAGCTTTGCTAACCTTGATGCCATTAAATATAAAGTTGCCTTAAATAAAAATTCAAAGCTTTGATAGCCTTGATGCCATTAAATACAAAGTAGCATTAGATAAAAATTCAAAGCTTTGATAACCTTGATGCCATTAAATATAAAGCAGCATTAGATAAAATTCAAAGCTTTGATAACCTTGATGCCATTAAATATAAAGTAGCATTAGTTATAAATTCAAAGTTTTGATAACCTTGATGCCATTAAATATAAAGCAGCATTAGATAAAATTCAAAGCTTTGATAACCTTGATGCCATTAAATATAAAGCAGCATTAGATAACAATTCAACGCTTTGATAACCTTGATGCCATTAAATATAAAGCAGCGTTAGATAAAAATTCAAAGCTTTGATAACCTTGATGCCATTAAATATAAAGTAGCATTAGATAAAAATTCAAAGCTTTGATAACCTTGATGCCATTAAATATAAAGTAGCATTAGATAAAAATTCAAAGCTTTGATAACCTTGATGCCATTAAATATAAAGTAGCATTAGATAAAAATTCAAAGCTTTGATAACCTTGATGCCATTAAATATAAAGCAGCATTAGATAACAATTCAAAGCTTTGCTAACCTTGATGCCATTAAATATAAAGTTGCCTTAAATAAAAATTCAAAGCTTTGATAGCCTTGATGCCATTAAATACAAAGTAGCATTAGTTATAAATTCAAAGCTTTGCTAACCTTGATGCCATTAAATATAAAGTTGCCTTAAATAAAAATTCAAAGCTTTGATAGCCTTGATGCCATTAAATACAAAGTAGCATTAGATAAAAATTCAAAGCTTTGATAACCTTGATGCCATTAAATATAAAGCAGCATTAGATAAAAATTCAAAGCTTTGATAACCTTGATGCCATTAAATATAAAGTAGCATTAGTTATAAATTCAAAGTTTTGATAACCTTGATGCCATTAAATATAAAGCAGCATTAGATAAAAATTCAAAGCTTTGATAATCTTGATGCCATTAAATATAAAGCAGCATTAGTTATAAATTCAAAGTTTTGATAACCTTGATGCCATTAAATATAAAGTAGCATTAGATAAAAATTCAAAGCTTTGATAACCTTGATGCCATTAAATATAAAGTAGCATTAGATAAAAATTCAAAGCTTTGATAACCTTGATGCCATTAAATATAAAGCAGCATTAGATAACAATTCAAAGCTTTGCTAACCTTGATGCCATTAAATATAAAGTTGCCTTAAATAAAATTCAAAGCTTTGATAGCCTTGATGCCATTAAATACAAAGTAGCATTAGTTATAAATTCAAAGCTTTGCTAACCTTGATGCCATTAAATATAAAGTTGCCTTAAATAAAAATTCAAAGCTTTGATAGCCTTGATGCCATTAAATACAAAGTAGCATTAGATAAAAATTCAAAGCTTTGATAACCTTGATGCCATTAAATATAAAGCAGCATTAGATAAAAATTCAAAGCTTTGATAACCTTGATGCCATTAAATATAAAGTAGCATTAGTTATAAATTCAAAGTTTTGATAACCTTGATGCCATTAAATATAAAGCAGCATTAGATAAAAATTCAAAGCTTTGATAATCTTGATGCCATTAAATATAAAGCAGCATTAGTTATAAATTCAAAGTTTTGATAACCTTGATGCCATTAAATATAAAGTTGCATTAAATAAAAATTCAAAGCTTTGATAACCTTGATGCCATTAAATACAAAGTAGCATTAGTTGTAAATTGCCATTAATCTGGTAAAATACAAAGTAGTCCTTGAAGATTATTATAACCAGGATTGCTGTTGGAAGGTCTTGTTATCACGACCCTTGTTGTCACAAAAATCTTACCGATATAATGCTTATAGTTACTCCCTTGCGAGACAACGTCTTAAGAGACCTCCTTTTAAGGCAACATTCCTTATGAAACAACGTCTGAAGAGACTTCCTTCTCTTCGGAATATTTAAACCAAAATGTTGTTTTTATAATATTTTCTTTAATCATTAAATCAACTAGAGGATTAATTTACTGAAAGAGTGTAAGAAACTGTAATTAGTGGAATTATTGTAGGGATTTGAGCTATGGTAATAAAAGACATCTTAATATTCTAACAAATTTCACAAAAAGTTATATAAACATTGTAATGTAACTATAAAGTCGGACGAGAAAGAAAGCGCCCAGTATTTGATGAATCTCTAAGGAACTGGAGTATTAGCGTACTCTAACGTTAACAAATGATTATATTTTCATAATTCTGCCGATTTAGGAACCCGTATGATTACAAATCATATAATCATAATCACGAAAAACAATTGAAAGACCGTAAAAAAAGGTAGCTATTGGCATGAATTTTGAAAAGAGTACATAAAAGACAAACGTTTGATAAAAGAAAAGAGGACCGAGAGATGTGAGAGCGACAGAGTTAACCGAGAGAGAGGCGAGGGATGAACTGCAACAGTGTTTTGGGACGGCTTGAATGGGTAGTAATGATGACGAAAACATTTATAATAATATTTTTTTTTCACTGTCCATTCAAGCCGTGTTTTGGTTTCCACTTCATCAAAATTGACAAAATACCATGCTGCCAACAAGAAACAAACCTAGTTCTAAATCTTCGAGGTTTAATAATGTAATAAACAATAGTTTGTTATGTTTACATTGATGAGACAGTTCCTAACAGAAATCAGTTGAAGGAAAAGGGAAGAGTGAATATAACATTATGGTAATAAAGTGATGTCTGCAGTAAAGGTCTATATGAAACAACTCATCTATATAAAGCAACTTAAACTTAATAAAATAGTTATTCTAGTAACGATAGGAAGAATCAGTTCACTGTGAGAACACTTGTTGAACACCTGCACAACCAGCATGCTCTACAAAAAGGGGATGATTTTCAGTGTAAATAACAGTACTGTGGTGAATATTACGTGCTATCCACGTGGCATGGAGCTTGGGAAGAGATTCGAAATCCCATCTTTATGAAACACTATGACGATATCTTGGAATCTTCCAACTAAGTTCCAGATCAAAGAAGGAGGGTTTAGGAACTCAACTCACAATATCTGGATTCAAATAGCACAACGAACATATTTGTTCTTTAAACCGTGGTGGTTTTAAAGCGTGACGTTCAATTCCACTATTCTTTCATAAAAAGTAGTCCAAGAGTTGACGGTGAGTGGTGTTGACTGCCAACCTTCCTCAAATCTGTCACTTTTAAATTAGCAATGGCTAACGCAAATAGCTCTCTAGTGGGCTGATGCTATCGAACCATCCACTTAAGATCCAAATTTAACCTCTTTGGAATTCAAACTACAGCCAGGGTTTCTGGAAAACAAAGATTGCATTATGTGTCATTACAGTTATTTACAGAACAGTAGCTGTAGCTTTAGTTCAGGACAGTTTTACACACTATTGGTTTATTGATCTGTTTTGGCACGGAAGATAAATGACCAATAATATTCGAGCTAATATACTGATGACACTCACTGTAATTTTAACATCTTTTAAAATGTCGTCTAGCTCACTGAGACTATTTGATTATGTTTGAATGAGAAACCCTAGATAATGAAATCAAAAGAATTGAATTCCTATGTCAAGTGACTCTTCAATGTTCATGTTTACTTTAAATTATTCGTAACTCTTCAATGTTCATGTTTACTTTAAATTATTCGTAATGCCACTTTGCAAATTTTTTATATCAAAACCTATGAAATAGTTACTTAAATAGTTATTCACCTGACAGAAGCATAGAACAGTTTGTAATACAACATTTAGCTCACGTCATTCGTTGGCCGCCATGTTAATCCTCGTATGTTTAATAAAAATAATTATCTATACCTTGACTTTAGCGTTTCAAAGTCTGAAACAATGGACCTCTTACGTGAAGGACCACAGAATTAAGGAGCGTAGTTACAAATTGGAAATTCCTGAAAAATGGTTACTAGTACGACACATTTTAGTTTTATTATTAGGCATTAGGGTATTTGATTACTAAGACTTGAAACTTCCTATCAAATCTGTAACACTTGAAAGAAATGAAAAACAGCATTATATTTCCTAGTCACTGGATTCTGTTAACGAAATACAAGAAGATAACGCCCGGTTTCCCTCCAACTGTCGTAACCTCATTACCAGTGGGCCACTGCAGAATTTAGGTCATGGTACGTGCTGTTCAAAAGTCCAAGGACGAACTTCCTAAAGGACATCAAACTAGTCGTTACGAGCGTTTCTACTTGAATGAACTTTTCAATATATATTTGTTCACATGATATTACTTACGATTCAAAGGATATACATATACATTCTTCATGGTCTTGAAATAGTATTACCTCATCTATAGTAAAATTCTTTGTTAACTGAAGTTTTGTGTTTTTCATAATATTGGGTATTTTGAGTATATGATAAAAACAGTGAGAAACAGAAAGACTATAACAGTTTCGATAAACAATGTACATTATTCTGATACGAAACATTATAACAACTTAGGAAAATAATATAGGTTAGAACATGAAACAATATAACAACTTTGGTAAACACTTCATGTTGTTTCAACATGATAAAATACGACAACTTCAGTAAGCACTGCAGGTTATTCTGACATAAAACAATATGACAATTTTATTAAACATTGCAGGTTTTTCTGACATGAAACAATATGACAACTTTAGTAAACATTGCAGGTTGTTCTGACATGAAACAACATGACAACTTTAGTAAACATTGCAGGTTGTTCTGACATGAAACAATATGACAATTTTATTAAACATTGCAGGTTTTTCTGACATGAAACAATATGACAACTTTAATAAACATTGCAGGTTGTTCTGACATGAAACAATATGACAACTTTATTAAACATTGCAGGTTGTGTTGACATGAAACAACATGACAACTTTAGTAAACACTGCAGGTTGTTCTGACATGAAACAACATGACAACTTTATTAAACACTGCAGGTTGTTCTGACATGAAACAATATGACAACTTTAATAAACATTGCAGGTTGTTTTGACATGAAACAATATGACAACTTTAGTAAACATTGCAGGTTTTTCTAATATGTTCTAATCAGACATTGGTGAGGAGCGTAAGTGTAGGTAAAAGTAAATTATCCAGATAAAAGAAGGGCATATTATATGTTAAGTCAGTTAAGATAAAAAAGTGTAAGACTGTTAATAAGACTTCGTGTTTTTCAAGGATACACGGAGAACTGTACGGGAGAGAAGACATTGAGAAAAGCTGGTCATGGCCATGAGCTGAAAGTGAAAGTCTCGTAGGGTTAACACTACTATTACATCGCTTGTTGGGACCTACTTTCCTTTTCTTTCGTTATTAGATCACCACAAACATAATTTGGAACCGAGGTAGTTGTATCCATGTAAACTAATATATTTTAATAGATGAAAATTAACAAACGAAACAAAGTTTTCAGTTTGGTTTTAAAATTCAAAGAAAAATGAAACAATGGCTCTGATTTGTTGTTTCTGATGATAAATTAATTTTCCCACTGGTTTATTGAATCGAACTAAGATTATTTTTGTCTATCTATTAGTAAGTATTACATATCTTCACATTTTGTTCTTAAAGAAAGACTGTATTCAAAACCCCAATATTGTGAGTCACTAATAATAATTTTTGAAGAAACAACCAATAAACGTTTCAATGTTATTCTTTCTTATATTAAACATAAGATAAATTGATTCTACTCAAAATATTTCATGTTAATACATGAAATATCGGTTTCAAACTTGAAACTTTTAAATTTTCTACAAAACAAACAATAAAAATGCGTGTGTTTTACTTTAATAAAGATGCAGGTGTTTGTGTTTTATAAAGGTGTAGGCATTCATGTTTTATAAAGGTGCATGTGCTCGTGTTTTGTTCGTTTTTTTGAATTTCGAGTGAGTGTGTAATAACTTACATGGGATAAACTAGATGGTGTATATAAAGAATCGTGTAAGTGTGTAATAACTTACATGGAACAAACAAGATGGTGTATATAAAGTATCGTGTGAGTGTGTAATAACTTACATGGGACAAACTAGATGGTGTATATAAAGTATCGTGTGAGTGTGAAATAACTTACATGGGACAAACTAGATGGTGTATATAAAGTATCGTGTGAGTGTGAAATAACTTACATGGAACAAACTAGATGGTGTATATAAAGTATCGTGTGAGTGTGAAATAACTTACATAGGACAAACTAGATGGTGTATATAAAGTATCGTGTGAGTGTGTAATAACTTACATGGAACAAACTAGATGGTATATATAAAGTATCGTGTGAGTGTGAAATAACTTACATAGAACAAACTAGATGGTGTATATAAAGTATCGTGTGAGTGTGTAATAACTTACATGGAACAAACTAGATGGTGTATATAAAGTATCGTGTGAGTGTGTAATAACTTCCATGGAACAAACTAGATGGTGTATATAAAGTATCGTGTGAGTGTGTAATAACTTACATGGGACAAACTAGATGGTGTATATAAAGTATCGTGTGAAATAACTTACATGGGACAAACTAGATGGTGTATATAAAGTATCGTGTGAAATAACTTACATGGGACAAATTAGATGTTGTATATAAAGTATCGTGTGAGTGTGAAATAACTTACATGGAACAAACTAGATGGTGTATATAAAGTATCGTGTGAGTGTGTAATAACTTACATGGAACAAACTAGATGGTGTATATAAAGTATCGTGTGAGTGTGAAATAACTTACATGGGACAAACTAGATGGTGTATATAAAGTATCGTGTGAGTGTGAAATAACTTACATGGGACAAACTAGATGGTGTATATAAAGTATCGTGTGAGTGTGTAATAACTTACATGGAACAAACTAGATGGTGTATATAAAGTATCGTGTGAGTGTGAAATAACTTACATGGGACAAACTAGATGGTGTATATAAAGTATCGTGTGAGTGTGAAATAACTTACATGGGACAAACTAGATGGTGTATATAAAGTATCGTGTGAGTGTGAAATATCTTACATGGGACAAACTAGATGGTGTGTATAAAGTATCGTGTCAGTGTGTAATAACTTACAAACTAGATGGTGTATATAAAGTATCGTGTGAGTGTGTAATAACTTACATGGGACAAACTAGATGGTGTATATAAAGTATCGTGTGAGTGTGAAATAACTTACATGGGACAAACTAGATGGTGTGTATAAAGTATCGTGTCAGTGTGTAATAACTTACAAACTAGATGGTGTATATAAAGTATCGTGTCAGTGTGTAATAACTTACATGGGACAAACTAGATGGTGTATATAAAGTATCGTGTGAGTGTGAAATAACTTACATGGGACAAACTAGATGGTGTATATAAAGTATCGTGTGAGTGTGAAATAACTTACATGGAACAAACTAGATGGTGTATATAAAGTATCGTGTGAGTGTGAAATAACTTACATAGGACAAACTAGATGGTGTATATAAAGTATCGTGTGAGTGTGTAATAACTTACATGGAACAAACTAGATGGTATATATAAAGTATCGTGTGAGTGTGAAATAACTTACATAGAACAAACTAGATGGTGTATATAAAGTATCGTGTGAGTGTGTAATAACTTACATGGAACAAACTAGATGGTGTATATAAAGTATCGTGTGAGTGTGTAATAACTTACATGGAACAAACTAGATGGTGTATATAAAGTATCGTGTGAGTGTGTAATAACTTACATGGGACAAACTAGATGGTGTATGTAAAGTATCGTGTGAAATAACTTACATGGGACAAACTAGATGGTGTATATAAAGTATCGTGTGAAATAACTTACATGGGACAAATTAGATGTTGTATATAAAGTATCGTGTGAGTGTGAAATAACTGACATGGAACAAACTAGATGGTGTATATAAAGTATCGTGTGAGTGTGTAATAACTTACATGGAACAAACTAGATGGTGTATATAAAGTATCGTGTGAGTGTGAAATAACTTACATGGGACAAACTAGATGGTGTATATAAAGTATCGTGTGAGTGTGAAATAACTTACATGGGACAAACTAGATGGTGTATATAAAGTATCGTGTGAGTGTGTAATAACTTACATGGAACAAACTAGATGGTGTATATAAAGTATCGTGTGAGTGTGAAATAACTTACATGGGACAAACTAGATGGTGTATATAAAGTATCGTGTGAGTGTGAAATAACTTACATGGGACAAACTAGATGGTGTATATAAAGTATCGTGTGAGTGTGAAATAACTTACATGGGACAAACTAGATGGTGTGTATAAAGTATCGTGTCAGTGTGTAATAACTTACAAACTAGATGGTGTATATAAAGTATCGTGTGAGTGTGTAATAACTTACAAACTAGATGGTGTATATAAAGTATCGTGTGAGTGTGTAATAACTTACAAACTAGATGGTGTGTATAAAGTATCATGTAAGTGTGTAATAACTTACATGGGACAAACCAGATGGTGTGTATAAAGTATCGTGTGAGTGTGTAATAACTTACAAACTAGATGGTGTATATAAAGTATCATGTAAGTGTGTAATAACTTACATGGGACAAACTAGATGGTGTATATAAAGTATCATGTAAGTGTGTAATAACTTACATGGGACAAACTAGATGGTGTATATAAAGTATCGTGTGAGTGTGTAATAACTTACAAACTAGATGGTGTGTATAAAGTATCGTGTGAGTGTGTAATAACTTACAAACTAGATGGTGTATATAAAGTATCGTGTGAGTGTGTAATAACTTACAAACTAGATGGTGTATATAAAGTATCATGCAAGTGTGAAATAACTTACATGGAACAAACTAGATGGTGTATATAAAGTATCATGTAAGTGTGTAATAACTTACATGGGACAAACTGGATGGTGTATATAAAAAATGTGAATACAAAGTTCTACGTGGAACAAACTAGAAGAAATTTTAAATTCCGGATTAATGAAAACAAGAGGCCCAGAATGGCCAGGTGGTTAAGGCGTTAGACTCGTAATCTGAAGGTCGCGGGTTCGAATCCCCGTCGCACCAAACATTGTCGCCTTTTCAGCCGTGGGGGCGTTATAATGTGACGGTCAATCCCACTATTTGTTGGTAAAAGAGTAGCCCAAGAGTTGGCGGTGGGTAGTGATGACTAACTGCCTTCCCTCTAGTCTTACACTGCTAAATTAGGGACGGCTAGCACAGATAGCCCTTGAGTAGCTTTGTGCGAAATTCCAAAACAAACAAAGAAGATTTGTAATATGGCGGAATGATTACAGAAAAGGTTTACGATAAATGATAGTGTAATTTATCTATATTTTTACTCACTAATCATACACAAAATTAAACCACTATTTGTCTCAATTTCTTAATTAAATCTTATAGAATTCTTGATATTCGTAAGGTAAGTAGCAAATTTGACAAGTTCAAATATACCATGTCGTCAAATAAAAACTGTGTCACGGACATACTTTAACCATACATCAGCTTTTTCTATCCTTTCTTTCTGATGCTTGAATTTAAAACTGTCCACAAATCACATAATAACAGAGATAAAGGTGAACCGATAGCTAAACGTTCGTTATGTTTATGAACGTTTGTACCACATATGTATCTCCAACAGGTTACTCATATCCATTATTTCTAACAAAGCTGTATGTGTTTGTGTATAATAAAGCTGTATGTGTTTGTGTATAATAAGCTGTTTGTGTTTGTGTATAATAAAGGTGCATGTGTTTTTGTGTATAATAAAGCTGTATGTGTTTATGTATAATAAAGCTGTATGTGTTTGTGTATAATAAAGCTGTATGTGTTTGTGTATAATAAAGCTGTATGTGTTTGTGTATAATAAAGCTGTATGTGTTTGTGTATAATGAAGGTGCATGTGTTTGTGTTTAATAAAGCTGTATGTGTTTGTGTTTATAAAGGTAGGTGTGTTTGTGTAAAATAAAGCTGTATGTGTTTGTGTATAATAAAGGTGCATGTGTTTTTGTGTATAATAAAGCTGCATGTGTTTGTGTTTATAAAGGTAGGTGTGTTTGTGTAAAATAAAATATACGTGTTTAAATTTATTAAAGGTGCATGTTTTTAAATTTATTAAAGGTGAATGTTTTTATATTTGTTAAAGGTGCATGTTTTTATATTTGTTAAAGGTGCATGATTTTATATTTGTTAAAGGTGAATGTTTTTATATTTGTTAAAGGTGCATGTTTTTATATTTGTTAAAGGTGAATGTATTTGATTTCGATAAAGGTGTAGATGTTTGAGTTTGCGAGTGCTGGGCCAGGTTGTTGGGAAGTTCGACTTAGAATCTGAGTGTCGCGGATTCGAATCTCTTTTCCATCAGCCATGCTTGAGCCTTTTAACCATGAGGGCTTTATATAGTTACGATCAATTTCGCTATTCCTTGGTAAAAGATTAGCCTAAGGGTTGGCAGTGAGTGGTGATAACTAGTTGCCTTTTCTCTAGTCTTTCGTTGTTAAAGGTGAATTTTCAACAAATTTAATAATCGCCTTAGAAACTGTACTTTGGTTAGGTATAATTCCTGTGTGGCTGCCATATTTTTAAACACTTTAGTTTTACAACTATGACGTAATAGTTGCCAAACACGCTTCATTGCGCGCCGACCATTGTGTTCCTTTCAGTGCTGGTGTTTTATGTAAATCTATCGGTGCTTTTTTCGGATTACATACTTTGTAAGACTACTTTTTGTCTTGATATTACTACTTTACGTTTGTTTTATGATAACATGGTTTACTGCGTTGCTTATGGTTGTAAAAACGGTTCGGCATCGGGCAAAAGCTTCTTTTCGTTACCGTGCAAGGAGAAGGAACCGGCAAGGTGGCGACAGTGGGTGTGGATGGTCAATAGGAAGAACTGGACACCTTCACACCATGCAAAGCTTTGTCAAGATCACTTTGAACGCTCATGTTTTGTGTCGGATCCCACTGTTTTGGATTCCGTGGGTTTCAAGTCAGGCAGGTTGAAACTGAAAAAACCATCAGCAGTAGACAGGATCGTCCCCACCATCTTTCCTCGTGTAAAGCTGAGGACTGATCTCAGCCTGCAGCATACAGGTTCCACACCTCTGAAGCCATCCCTTGTCATCACGAAAAGAACAAACTTAAAAGTATGTGTGCAGTATAAAGCGATAAACAATAACTAGTATGATATAATAATTTAAAAAGTACAAGTTTTTGAAGAATGTAAGTAGATATACACATATCACATTCATGAGTGTGTTTTGTATTTGTGGCACCTGAAAGTCAGTGAAACCTTGATTTCCTAGCATAGACAGTGAACAAATCTATCCCAAACAGAATATATTCCAAGTTTAAAAGCTGGTAGATCATTCTGTAGATGTTTTTGAATCATTTTTACATATAAAAAAGTTTGAAGAATACAATTTTTCAAATTTAACATTTCAAGATAAATTGAAATAAGACTGTGTCTTGAACATGTTGAAGTAATCAAGTATATGTTATGTATTTAAAACAAACATTGTAGATTTGTAAACAACCAAATATAAACTACATAACATATTTCCATAACTCATCACAACAAAATTAATCTTAACACAGTACTCTGACATTGTCATATTAAATGTAAATCTCATAAACCTCATAAAGCATGTTGTTTTAATATATAATCTTATTTCTTTAGTATCACTCACAGTTCCGCTACTCTCACTCGTGGAACTGTCCTCATCACTAGAACTTGTCAGATCTGTGTCAAAAGTAACTGTTCTAGGTTCGTTCAGAGTAGGTTCGAATTGATATGGCGCTACCAGACACTGTTCAGAACACAAAGTCAAAACAGACTCCGCTTCTGTTTCTCCGTATGCACTGGCCATGTTTATTTACATTCAACGCTCTGGCGTTGGTGATTTGTTTGGCAACTATTGCGTCACAGTACTTTTCCTAGTGGCAAACGTAAAAACTAAAACGTTCGGATTGCCGCATGGAAGGGGCTTTTTCTGCACCAAGTTCTATGTTTCATTTATTAGCACATATGTTTTATAAAAATGTGAACCTGCAAAATTAATCAGTATGAGTTGTTCTTTTGACTGCAAAGTGTTCTTTCTTCTGTAAAATTCACCTTTTAAAGGTGAAGTTTAACTAAGGACAGATAGCCATCGTACATCTGTGTGTGAAACTAAAAACAAACGAATGAAATTGATAAAGGCGTGTGTTTGCAGTTAGACATAATGATATCCACTGGATTATCGTCGCTTTATCCCCTGCGGTGATCGAGCTCCCTGTAGTTACATGTTTAAACTCACCTCTGAGCTACCAGGATGTGTGTGGATGTCTTTTCTAGGTCTTTAAGAAAAAATAAATCTTTCTTATGGCGTAAACTTAAATTTGAAGAAGCCTCTCATTTGCCTGTGATAGACATTTCTGTCGAAAAAAAAATCTACCTAATCCGGTCTTTCTTAATTTGAAATGACATTTTTTGGCTAAAAAGAAGGGATTTCCTGTACACTTTTAGCGTTGAGCCTGCGAAAAGTGATTTGAAGTGGAACGTAGTGGAAATGTGTCATACGCATCACGAACTTAACGACAAAGGACAAGACACAGGGAAGTCTCCAAATGACAAGGAAAGATATTCAAGAACTGTTTAGAACAATTTTGGTAGATACTGTGTAGCAAGCGGAGTACAATATTGTGTCTATAGCTACTTTTAAAGTGTTCTTGTCTACTCATTCTACTGCTGACTATGGAGATGTTTCGATCTTCCTTACCGAGGTAGGACCTGGCATGGCCTAGCGCGTTAAGGCGTGCGCTTCGTAATCTGAGTGTCGCGGGTTCGCGCCCGAGTCACGCCAAACATGCTCGCTCTCCCAGCCGTGGGGGCGTTATAATGTAACGGACAATCCCACTATTCGTTGGTAAAAGAGTAGCCCAAGAGTTGGCGGTGGGTGGTGATGACTAGCTGCCTTCCCTCTAGTCTTACACTGCTAAATTAGGGACGGCTAGCACAGATAGCCCTCGAGTAGTTTTGTGCGAAATTCCAAAAACCAAACCCAACCTTACCGAGTCACAAGTGAAATCGTTCGTGTCTCAGTTAAAAGCTAAATATAAAAGTCTGGCAAGTTCTTAATTAGTGATACTAAAAATGTGGCTTTATTGATATATACTGAATTTCTCTCAACCAGGTAGACCTTAGTACTAGCTAGTATGGAGACTTAAGGATGATGAATTTTAATTTAGAAATTATGAAGTAACGAACGAAAACTTGTCTGAAAGTTGTATCGTTGGCCGTTTCCGGATTGAACTTACGTTTAATATTCAACAAATTGTAGGTTACAGACACCCTTTGTATCCTAAAGAACGTTCTAATATTTTATTTTTCTGTTTATCACATATGATTCCCGTGTATGATGCTTTCATATTAACAATGTTCTTCTCTAAAATAATTTTTTTTTTAATTTATAGAAAGTTGATGAGATTGGTAAGAAAATATAATTTGTTTAAAGTAAATATTTTATTTTATTGGTTTTATTTTTATGTATTATAAATTCATTCTTATTGTAGAAGTACAGATATCCGAGAGAGCAAAATACGATTTCCCTGTTTTTCAGTGCGAAAAGTAGGCTTAGTAATATTCAACATTTCCAAACCGCCATACGATAATTAGGCCTACTTTGTAAATAGAAACGTCTTTTTTGTTTGTTTTTTTAAATTTCGCGCAAAGCTACACGATGGCTATCTGTGCTAGCCGTTCCTAATTTAGCAGTGCAAGACTAGAGGGAAGGCAGCTAGTCATCACCACCCACCGCCAATTCTTGGGCTACCTTTTTACCAACGAATAGTGGGATTGATCATGAAATTATAACGCCCCCACGGTTGAAAGGTCGAGCATGTTTGGTGCTACGAGGATTCCAAATTATAGATGAGATTCAAACTTGAAGCTTCCCAGGTCATCACATGGTATTCAAAACTGAAAAGTGCTTCAAGAATCTAAAAACAACAACAACAACAAACTATTTCCATGTTCCATAAGTCAGTGACCGACTGAAGAAAATCCCTGTTGGTTTTTGATTGGGTTGGTTTGTTTTCAGTTTTGCTACTTGAAGGGATTCTGCACTAACTGTCCCTAATTTAACAGTTTTATAGACAAGATATAAGATGGTTAGTCAACACCACTAACTGCAAACTCTTTGGCCACTTATTTACCACTGAATAATAGGATTGATCATCACATTATCACATTCTTAAGTTTGGTGACGGAGGTTTGAAACTGCGATCTATAGGTTGAGTCGCAGGTTTTTAACGATCAGGTCATGTCGGGCTAATTACCTTTCGAAAAATCAACACAAAACAGTGGCGGCGCCAGGATATTTTCGTTGGGGGGGGGGTTGAGGTAAACTGTGGAGGGGCTTCCCAAAATGCCATTAATATGAAGTATAGATGGTAAATTACAATAATGTAAATTCCAAGGTACAGTTCAGAAAGGTGTGCTATTTTGAACCGTTTTGAATGCAGTTTTCATTGGAAACTCATACTCTGATTAATAATTCATTATTACAAATTAGAAATAATCTACTTATGAAAATATGTGTATATGTAAAAGAGAAAGCTCACCTAAATTCCACCCATGGTAATACATAATAATAAAGAAAATCAAGATTAGCTTAGATTGAACATTTAATATACTATTAAGAGTAAAGCTACAAATCAAAAGAAATATAACACAAAGACAGTTTACATAGAAGAAACGAATTATCCCATGTGAAGTTAATACACTCTGAGGAAAAGTAAGGTCACTATCAGGCTAACTATCTTTCATCTTAATGAAGACGTTGAGTTTTACAGATCTATGTCACTTTGATGTTAATTGTTAAGCAACAACGACGATTGTGTTTTCCATATTATATTAATATATGTAGGTCACAATATTGGGGACTTAGGGGGATATTGGCTCACTTTTGGGGGGCTCAAGCCCCCCAAAGTCCTCCCTTGATGCCTCCACTGACACAAAAGCAGTAGAGATATTCTTGTTCACATGGGCTTAACGGTATGTTTGAGGGCTTATAAAACTAAAAATTGAGTTTCAGAAGCTAAGGAAGGCAGAGCACAGATCTCTCATTCTGCAGCCTTGTGCTAAAGTGCAAAGAAACAGCTGTTCGTACCAAAGTTAAGATACACATCAAAAATAACAAAATTTTGAAGCTCTGTCATATCTGTTACAGTTTGTCTTTTACTGAATTTCTGAAGAATCTATAAAGCGAAAGGACAAGTGCCAAATTAAATAAAAACAATATTTTCGTGTTATAAGGTTGTTTATTTCTAATATTAAAATGTCTTGTATACACCAATATGCACTACATAAATTAAATAATGAGAAATCTCTTTAATTTTTGAACTAATGGTTAGAGGGAAAGTGACTTGCTCAGCTCTGTTAATTGAACAATCGACTTACCTATGACATTCATGACACGACCAAAGCTGAATGAGATGATATAATATCTGAAGTAGAGTAGCGGCATCACATCTGGAGCTTATAAACAGAATGTTAACCATTAGGCCGCAACAAGATAAACATAACATCATAAAACTTTAATATTAACAACTGAGAGGCACAATAATTTATAAATAAAAAGAAATCGGAGATAATCAGAACATAGAGAACGTTCACAGATAGATCCTAATAATTAGAACATAGAGAACGTTCACAGATAGATCCTAATAATCAGAACATAGAGGACGTTCACATATAGATCCTAATAATCAGAACATGGAGAACGTTCACAGATGGATCCTAATTAGAACATGGAGGACATTGAAAGATGGATCCTAATAACCAAAACATGGAGGACGTTCACAGATGGATCCTAATAATCAGGACATTAGCATCTACCTCACAATAATCATAATAAGCAGTACATGAGGATGTTGACAGATTAATCATAATAAACAGAACATGTGAACGTTGACAGATAAATCCAAGTAAGCAGTACGTGAGGATGTTGACAGATTAATCATAATAAACAGAACATGTGGACGTTGACAGATAAATCCAAGTAAGCAGTACGTGAGGATGTTGACAGATTAATCATAATAAGCAGAACATGTGGACGTTGACAGATAAATCCAAGTAAGCAGTACATGAGGATGTTGACAGATTAATTATAATAAACAGAACATGTGGACGTTGACAGATAAATCCAAGTAAGCAGTACATGAGGATGTTGACAGATTAATCATAATAAACAGAACATGTGGACGTTGACAGATAAATCCAAGTAAGCAGTACGTGAGGATGTTGACAGATTAATCACAATAAACAGAACATGTGGACGTTGACAGATAAATCAAAGTAAGCAGTACATGAGAACGTTGACAGATTAATCAAAGTAAGCAGAACATGAGAACGTTGACACATTAATCCTAATAAGCAGTACGTGAGGATGTTAATAGATAGATCCTAATAAGTAGTAAATAGAAATGTGTTACACATTTAAGTCTGAATAACACATGACATGTAAGAAATTTAACGACCACGTCCCTGGGATCTTAGATTTCAGCTAGTAACCAAGTGAGTCAGTAACATGGCTGTTTCACTGAACTCTTTTATGTTCACTTCCTTCAGTCGGCATACTTTTAAAATGTGTCGTCCTCAGGTAAAGTATTGATTAATTCTTCGATGTGAAATAAACGACTCTCTGGACAAACTACAATCGTAGTTGTTCATTTTAGGTAGTTATCATTCTATTATGTTAATAAAGAGGTTTCATAATTTAGGGACAACACATACTTCAATTAAAATTCGCTAATGTTTATTTTTATAGTGTTATCTGTAGTTCAAAGTTTTTCAGACACTTTTGTATTCATTTTTACAATAATTAGTTTTCAACATGTTATGCTTAACTGCAGTAAACTATATATTTGTCATAAATACGCATAATGTTCATATATTTGGAAAATAACTCAAATAACATGACATAATACATTAATTTAAGCTGTGAACTTTAGGATTTCTTTTCCCGCGAGCTACTGCAGCAGTAGGTTGTAGAACCAAACTTGGTTGGCGAACTCGGGGTTGGTATGATCTATCTTTTCTTATTTGTACAGAGTAATAAGGGGTGGGTAAATTACGCGTAAGTTAAGATTTTAAACTACAGTTACGAGATAAAGTGTTCGTACCCCTGCGTCGTGAGTAGTTTTTTGCTCATAACTTAAAAAGTATCACGATTAGGGTAATAGACGTATCGTGTTTTATAAATATTATACTAACACGCATCTACATGAATTTTTATGTAAATTGAACCATAAATAAACTGTTTATAAACAAATAACCAAAAATAGGAGGAGCAGAAAGTGTTCGTACAGTTCAGAAAGTGTGAAAAAAACTGATATTCCCGTAAACATTTTGTTTAGTTTGGTGAATAAACTACATTATACCATTCTAGAACTAGACACTGGGTTCATAATAATTGGAATTTAGTCAGCAAAAATGTACTTCCAGCAATTTAGCGCCGTCTCCGTCATTATCTGCTTGGTCATCATGGCGAACAGGAAACAACTGCCCAGTGATTTAAAAAAAACAAATTATTGTACAATACAAGTCTCGTGTGTCTCTTTCCGGTATTGCTACACAATTTAATGTGCCGAAATCTACTGTTCAAAGCATAACTGCCAAGTTTAAGCTTACAGATCAACTGCTAACTTCCCTCGTTCCGGACGCCCCACCAAAATTCCAGAGAGAACCAAGAGGAAGGTTCTCAGAGAAGTTAGTAGGAACCCTCGTTTAACACGTAATGACATACAGAAACTAATAAGGGAAACTGGGGTTGAAGTAAGCACCTCTACAGTTACGAACATGTTACACTCTTCAGGGTTCAAAGCATGCCGTCCTCGTAGAACTCCATATTTAAAGTCTGTTCTTTTAAAAGCACGATTGAGGTATGCAAGAAAGCATGTAGATAAACCCTTTACCTATTGGAAGAGTATTCTTTGGTCAAACGAGATTAAAATCGAGCTTTTCGGCCACAATGATATTCGCAATATTTTCCGTAAGAAGGGGGAACGAAATCTTCCAAAGAACACCATCCCTAAAGCTAAACACGGAGGTGGTTCTATCATGCTATGGGGTTCCTTCAGCTCTTCTGGTGTAGGCAGCCTTCACCGCGTCAACGGAATCATGAAAAAAGAAGAGTACGTTGATATATTAGGCACTTATATCAAGAATGATGCTCGGAACTTGTGGCTTGGGCGTGATTGGATCTTCCAGCACGACAATGACTCCAAGCACACATCGAAATATGTGCAATCCTGGTTGCAGAGGAACCATATAAGCGTTCTGGAGTGGCCATCGCAGTCACCCGATCTCAACCCAATTGAAAACGTTTGGCATGAGTTGAAGACCAGGTTTCATCAGCGTCATCCGAAAAACCTGCAAGAGTTGGAGGCCTTCTGTAAAGAAAAATGGAAGAAAATGCCAGTCGAGTACTGTCAAACTATCATGGAGAACTATGAGGAGAGATTGTGCCAAGTAATTCACCTGAAAGGCTACACAACTGACCATTAAAGTAGATGCACGAACACTTTCTGCCCCTCCTATTTTTGGTTACTTGTTTATAAACAGTTTATTTGTCGTTCAATTTACATAACAATTTATGTAGATGTGTGTTAGTATAATATTTATAATATATTGTACTTTCATTATCCTAATCTGATATTTTTTAAGTGATAAGGAAAAAACTACTCACGACGCAGGGGTACTAACACTTTCTGTCGTAACTGTATAATTTCAGTTGAAGTCCTATATGTGCGCGTAGGTAAATAGATTTATAGGTTCTTCTAAATTATGGTAATGGGTTTCTAATCTACGTAGCGTGACTCTTCGTTTTGTTCCTTATAGGAAATGAAGATATGAGATAAAGTCTTTCTCATTACTACATCTTATGAAGAATACCTTAGAAAATAAGGTCCATCTATGAAACGGAAATAACACTCTTTTGATTTCCTGTCACGTGCATCTGTTTAAAACGAAAATAAGTTAGAATAGAGATTGGAGAAAGACACTCTTCATGGATTTAGATAGTCTGGACTTCTCTAAATCTTCAGATAAACGTCTTTTAACAATGAGTTTTGTAACATGTATTGCTGTGGCGTTCTTTTAACAATGAGTTTTGTAACATGTATTGCTGTGGCGCTCTTTCTAGTAACTGATTGTCACGGGAACCACCAAAACTCGACAGATTTCAGCACATCTATGAAAATATTTCAAGCAGATATAGTAAGTATTTTTGTAATAAATTCGGAGCTACCTGTAAGCTTGGAGATCATTAGGCCTGCCTTAGAACTTGCCACGACTCAAATCAATGAGAAATATTCTAACATCAATTTCAACATTGTTTTCCGTGATGGTGCTTCATCTTGCAAAGCTAATGTTGCTGGTGCATACGCCGCAGAAGAATATTTCTTGAGACGAGTTACTGCATTCGTTGGCCCAGCTTGTACTCTAGCACTTGATCCTGTGGGGCGGATGGCATCCTACTGGAATATTCCCATTTACACTGCAGGGGGCATTGATACCACAGTTTCCGATAAATCCATTTTTACCACACTGACCAGACTTTCTTTCTCTTTAGAAGGAGCAGCTAACTTTATATTGGAGATACTTAAGGAATTCAACTGGCATCATATCGCTATTATTGTGGACGAGACGAATTTACAAAAAGTTCTAATGAAGCGAAGCCTGGTGGAGATTTTCAAGGACATAAATGATTATGAAATTTTTTATTCGTTAAAAGAATTTTCACAGAAATCGTTTGTAGATGCTAACTTTACAAAGTTGCTGACAGAAGCCAGTAAAGAAGCTAGAGGTAATTATTTTCTTCGATATTTTATTCATTTGGATTGACTAACAAGACTTTAGAAATGGATTACATAAACTTGAATAGATAAATTGTTTATTTATATTAACGTATTTAAATAATTAACTTCTTTGGATAAATCATGTGTTTCAATTTCTTTAGTACAGTGATGTAAAAACTATTTAAGTCACGGATAAATCACATGTTTTAATTTGTTTAGTAGAGTGATGTAATAACTATTTACTTGATGGATAAATCACGTGTTTTAATTTGTTTAGTACAGTAATGTTATAGCTATTTAAGTCATGAATAAGTCATGTGTTTTAATTTGTTTACTACAGTGATGTAAGAGTTATTTAAGTCTTGGACAATTCACGTGTTTTAATTTGTTTAGTACATTCATGTAATAGCTATTTAAGTCATGGATAAATAACGTGTTTTAATTTGTTTACTACAGTGATGTAATAGCTATTTAAGTCATGGATAAATCACGTGTTTTAATTTCTTTAGTACAGTGATGTAATAGCTACTTAAGTCATGGATACATCACGTGTTTTCATTTGTTTAGTACAATGATGTTTTATAAATAGCATTTCTGATAAAAACTGTTGCCACTTGGTTATGATACTAACTATTACTACTTCACAAACAATCAATGCAAAACCAACCTTAAGTTAAATAAACGGACTTTAGTTACGTACATAAACTGCTTTTTTGGTGTCTACAGGAGAAATCGTTGTTGACTTTCCTTTCGGTTGATGCTTACTGCTGGATAAGTCGTTGTTGACTGTACTTTTGGTTGATGCTTACTGGTGGGTAAGTCATTGTTGACTGTAGTTTTGATTGATTCTTACTGCTGGATAAGTCGTTGTTGACTGTACTTTTGGTTGATTCTTACTGGTGGATAAGTCGTTGTTGACTGTAGTTTTGGTTGATTCTTACTGGTGGGTAATCGTTGCTGACTGTACTTTTGGTTGATGCTTACTGGTGGATAAGTCGTTTTTGACCGTCCTTTTGGTTGATACTTACTGGTGGATAAGTCGTTGTTGACTGTACTTTCGGTTGATGCTTACTGGTGGATGATTTGTCGTTGACTGTGCTCGTAGTTGATAACTATTGTTGAACCAAGGAACGTAATTGAGCTATGCCACCTAAGTACGAAGGAACGAAACTGAGCTATACCACCTAAGTACGAAGGAACGAAACTGAGCTATGTCACTTATGTGCGAAGGAACGAAATTGAGCTATGTCAATTAAGTATGAAGGAACGTAATTGAGCTATGCCACCTAAGTACGAACGAATGTAACTGAGTTATGGCACCTAAGTACGAAGGAACGTAATTGAGCTATGTCACCTAAGTACGAAGGTACATAATTGAGCTATGTCACTTAAGTACGAAGGAACGTAACTGAGCTATGCCACCTAAGTACGAACGAATGTAACTGAGCTATGGCACCTAAGTACGAAGGAACGAAATTGAGCTATGTCACTTAAGTATGAAGGAACGTAATTGAGCTATGTCACTTAAGTATGTAGGAACGTAAGTGAGCTATGCCACCTAAGTACGAAGGAATGTAACTGAGCTATGGCACCTAAGTACGAAGGAACGTAATTGAGCTATGTCACCCAAGTACGAAGTAACGTAATTGAGCTATGCCACCTAAGCACGAAGGAACGTAACTCTGTTTACATAAAACTTACTGATTAATATTATTACTGTTTACATAAACACTTACTGATTAATATTATTACTGTTTACATAAACACTTACTGATTAATATTATTACTGTTTACATAAACACTTACTGATTAATATTATTACTGTTTACATAAACACTTACTGATTAATATTATTACTGTTTACATAAACACTTACTGATTAATATTATTACTGTTTACATAAACACTTACTGATTAATATTATTACTGTTTACATAAACACTTACTGATTAATATTATTACTGTTTACATAAACACTTACTGATTAATATTATTACTGTTTACATAAACACTTACTGATTAATATTATTACTGTTTACATAAACACTTACTGATTAATATTATTACTGTTTACATAAACACTTACTGATTAATATTATTACTGTTTACATAAACACTTACTGATTAATATTATTACTGTTTACATAAACACTTACTGATTAATATTATTACTGTTTACATAAACACTTACTGATTAATATTATTACTGTTTACATAAACACTTACTGATTAATATTATTACTGTTTACATAAACACTTACTGATTAATATTATTACTGTTTACATAAACACTTACTGATTAATATTATTACTGTTTACATAAACACTTACTGATTAATATTATTACTGTTTACATAAACACTTACTGATTAATATTATTACTGTTTACATAAACACTTACTGATTAATATTATTACTGTTTACATAAACACTTACTGATTAATATTATTACTGTTTACATAAACACTTACTGATTAATATTATTACTGTTTACATAAACACTTACTGATTAATATTATTACTGTTTACATAAACACTTACTGATTAATATTATTACTGTTTACATAAACACTTACTGATTAATATTATTACTGTTTACATAAACACTTACTGATTAATATTATTACTGTTTACATAAACACTTACTGATTAATATTATTACTGTTTACATAAACACTTACTGATTAATATTATTACTGTTTACATAAACACTTACTGATTAATATTATTACTGTTTACATAAACACTTACTGATTAATATTATTACTGTTTACATAAACACTTACTGATTAATATTATTACTGTTTACATAAACACTTACTGATTAATATTATTACTGTTTACATAAACACTTACTGATTAATATTATTACTGTTTACATAAACACTTACTGATTAATATTATTACTGTTTACATAAACACTTACTGATTAATATTATTACTGTTTACATAAACACTTACTGATTAATATTATTACTGTTTACATAAACACTTACTGATTAATATTATTACTGTTTACATAAACACTTACTGATTAATATTATTACTGTTTACATAAACACTTACTGATTAATATTATTACTGTTTACATAAACACTTACTGATTAATATTATTACTGTTTACATAAACACTTACTGATTAATATTATTACTGTTTACATAAACACTTACTGATTAATATTATTACTGTTTACATAAACACTTACTGATTAATATTATTACTGTTTACATAAACACTTACTGATTAATATTATTACTGTTTACATAAACACTTACTGATTAATATTATTACTGTTTACATAAACACTTACTGATTAATATTATTACTGTTTACATAAACACTTACTGATTAATATTATTACTGTTTACATAAACACTTACTGATTAATATTATTACTGTTTACATAAACACTTACTGATTAATATTATTACTGTTTACATAAACACTTACTGATTAATATTATTACTGTTTACATAAACACTTACTGATTAATATTATTACTGTTTACATAAACACTTACTGATTAATATTATTACTGTTTACATAAACACTTACTGATTAATATTATTACTGTTTACATAAACACTTACTGATTAATATTATTACTGTTTACATAAACACTTACTGATTAATATTATTACTGTTTACATAAACACTTACTGATTAATATTATTACTGTTTACATAAACACTTACTGATTAATATTATTACTGTTTACATAAACACTTACTGATTAATATTATTACTGTTTACATAAACACTTACTGATTAATATTATTACTGTTTACATAAACACTTACTGATTAATATTATTACTGTTTACATAAACACTTACTGATTAATATTATTACTGTTTACATAAACACTTACTGATTAATATTATTACTGTTTACATAAACACTTACTGATTAATATTATTACTGTTTACATAAACACTTACTGATTAATATTATTACTGTTTACATAAACACTTACTGATTAATATTATTACTGTTTACATAAACACTTACTGATTAATATTATTACTGTTTACATAAACACTTACTGATTAATATTATTACTGTTTACATAAACACTTACTGATTAATATTATTACTGTTTACATAAACACTTACTGATTAATATTATTACTGTTTACATAAACACTTACTGATTAATATTATTACTGTTTACATAAACACTTACTGATTAATATTATTACTGTTTACATAAACACTTACTGATTAATATTATTACTGTTTACATAAACACTTACTGATTAATATTATTACTGTTTACATAAACACTTACTGATTAATATTATTACTGTTTACATAAACACTTACTGATTAATATTATTACTGTTTACATAAACACTTACTGATTAATATTATTACTGTTTACATAAACACTTACTGATTAATATTATTACTGTTTACATAAACACTTACTGATTAATATTATTACTGTTTACATAAACACTTACTGATTAATATTATTACTGTTTACATAAACACTTACTGATTAATATTATTACTGTTTACATAAACACTTACTGATTAATATTATTACTGTTTACATAAACACTTACTGATTAATATTATTACTGTTTACATAAACACTTACTGATTAATATTATTACTGTTTACATAAACACTTACTGATTAATATTATTACTGTTTACATAAACACTTACTGATTAATATTATTACTGTTTACATAAACATATTACTATTATTACTGTTTACATAAACTTACTGATTAATATTATTACTGTTTACATAAACACTTACTGATTAATATTATTACTGTTTACATAAACACTTACTGATTAATATTATTACTGTTTACATAAACACTTACTGATTAATATTATTACTGTTTACATAAACACTTACTGATTAATATTATTACTGTTTACATAAACACTTACTGATTAATATTATTACTGTTTACATAAACACTTACTGATTAATATTATTACTGTTTACATAAACACTTACTGATTAATATTATTACTGTTTACATAAACTTACTTACTGATAAAACTTACTATATTATTACTGTTTACATAAACACTTACTGATTAATATTATTACTGTTTACATAAACACTTACTGATTAATATTATTACTGTTTACATAAACACTTACTGATTAATATTATTACTGTTTACATAAACACTTACTGATTAATATTATTACTGTTTACATAAACACTTACTGATTAATATTATTACTGTTTTTTATAAACACTTACTGATTAATATTATTACTGTTTACATAAACACTTACTGATTAATATTATTACTGTTTACATAAACACTTACTGATTAATATTATTACTGTTTACATAAACACTTACTGATTAATATTATTACTGTTTACATAAACACTTACTGATTAATATTATTACTGTTTACATAAACACTTACTGATTAATATTATTACTGTTTACATAAACACTTACTGATTAATATTATTACTGTTTACATAAACACTTACTGATTAATATTATTACTGTTTACATAAACACTTACTGATTAATATTATTACTGTTTACATAAACACTTACTGATTAATATTATTACTGTTTACATAAACACTTACTGATTAATATTATTACTGTTTACATAAACACTTACTGATTAATATTATTACTGTTTACATAAACACTTACTGATTAATATTATTACTGTTTACATAAACACTTACTGATTAATATTATTACTGTTTACATAAACACTTACTGATTAATATTATTACTGTTTACATAAACACTTACTGATTAATATTATTACTGTTTACATAAACACTTACTGATTAATATTATTACTGTTTACATAAACACTTACTGATTAATATTATTACTGTTTACATAAACACTTACTGATTAATATTATTACTGTTTACATAAACACTTACTGATTAATATTATTACTGTTTACATAAACACTTACTGATTAATATTATTACTGTTTACATAAACACTTACTGATTAATATTATTACTGTTTACATAAACACTTACTGATTAATATTATTACTGTTTACATAAACACTTACTGATTAATATTATTACTGTTTACATAAACACTTACTGATTAATATTATTACTGTTTACATAAACACTTACTGATTAATATTATTACTGTTTACATAAACACTTACTGATTAATATTATTACTGTTTACATAAACACTTACTGATTAATATTATTACTGTTTACATAAACACTTACTGATTAATATTATTACTGTTTACATAAACACTTACTGATTAATATTATTACTGTTTACATAAACACTTACTGATTAATATTATTACTGTTTACATAAACACTTACTGATTAATATTATTACTGTTTACATAAACACTTACTGATTAATATTATTACTGTTTACATAAACACTTACTGATTAATATTATTACTGTTTACATAAACACTTACTGATTAATATTATTACTGTTTACATAAACACTTACTGATTAATATTATTACTGTTTACATAAACACTTACTGATTAATATTATTACTGTTTACATAAACACTTACTGATTAATATTATTACTGTTTACATAAACACTTACTGATTAATATTATTACTGTTTACATAAACACTTACTGATTAATATTATTACTGTTTACATAAACACTTACTGATTAATATTATTACTGTTTACATAAACACTTACTGATTAATATTATTACTGTTTACATAAACACTTACTGATTAATATTATTACTGTTTACATAAACACTTACTGATTAATATTATTACTGTTTACATAAACACTTACTGATTACTATTATTACTGTTTACATAAACACTTACTGATTAATATTATTACTGTTTACATAAACACTTACTGATTAATATTATTACTGTTTACATAAACACTTACTGATTAATATTATTACTGTTTACATAAACACTTACTGATTAATATTATTACTGTTTACATAAACACTTACTGATTAATATTATTACTGTTTACATAAACACTTACTGATTAATATTATTACTGTTTACATAAACACTTACTGATTAATATTATTACTGTTTACATAAACACTTACTGATTAATATTATTACTGTTTACATAAACACTTACTGATTAATATTATTACTGTTTACATAAACACTTACTGATTAATATTATTACTGTTTACATAAACACTTACTGATTAATATTATTACTGTTTACATAAACACTTACTGATTAATATTATTACTGTTTACATAAACACTTACTGATTAATATTATTACTGTTTACATAAACACTTACTGATTAATATTATTACTGTTTACATAAACACTTACTGATTAATATTATTACTGTTTACATAAACACTTACTGATTAATATTATTACTGTTTACATAAACACTTACTGATTAATATTATTACTGTTTACATAAACACTTACTGATTAATATTATTACTGTTTACATAAACACTTACTGATTAATATTATTACTGTTTACATAAACACTTACTGATTAATATTATTACTGTTTACATAAACACTTACTGATTAATATTATTACTGTTTACATAAACACTTACTGATTAATATTATTACTGTTTACATAAACACTTACTGATTAATATTATTACTGTTTACATAAACACTTACTGATTAATATTATTACTGTTTACATAAACACTTACTGATTAATATTATTACTGTTTACATAAACACTTACTGATTAATATTATTACTGTTTACATAAACACTTACTGATTAATATTATTACTGTTTACATAAACACTTACTGATTAATATTATTACTGTTTACATAAACACTTACTGATTAATATTATTACTGTTTACATAAACACTTACTGATTAATATTATTACTGTTTACATAAACACTTACTGATTAATATTATTACTGTTTACATAAACACTTACTGATTAATATTATTACTGTTTACATAAACACTTACTGATTAATATTATTACTGTTTACATAAACACTTACTGATTAATATTATTACTGTTTACATAAACACTTACTGATTAATATTATTACTGTTTACATAAACACTTACTGATTAATATTATTACTGTTTACATAAACACTTACTGATTAATATTATTACTGTTTACATAAACACTTACTGATTAATATTATTACTGTTTACATAAACACTTACTGATTAATATTATTACTGTTTACATAAACACTTACTGATTAATATTATTACTGTTTACATAAACACTTACTGATTAATATTATTACTGTTTACATAAACACTTACTGATTAATATTATTACTGTTTACATAAACACTTACTGATTAATATTATTACTGTTTACATAAACACTTACTGATTAATATTATTACTGTTTACATAAACACTTACTGATTAATATTATTACTGTTTACATAAACACTTACTGATTAATATTATTACTGTTTACATAAACACTTACTGATTAATATTATTACTGTTTACATAAACACTTACTGATTAATATTATTACTGTTTACATAAACACTTACTGATTAATATTATTACTGTTTACATAAACACTTACTGATTAATATTATTACTGTTTACATAAACACTTACTGATTAATATTATTACTGTTTACATAAACACTTACTGATTAATATTATTACTGTTTACATAAACACTTACTGATTAATATTATTACTGTTTACATAAACACTTACTGATTAATATTATTACTGTTTACATAAACACTTACTGATTAATATTATTACTGTTTACATAAACACTTACTGATTAATATTATTACTGTTTACATAAACACTTACTGATTAATATTATTACTGTTTACATAAACACTTACTGATTAATATTATTACTGTTTACATAAACACTTACTGATTAATATTATTACTGTTTACATAAACACTTACTGATTAATATTATTACTGTTTACATAAACACTTACTGATTAATATTATTACTGTTTACATAAACACTTACTGATTAATATTATTACTGTTTACATAAACACTTACTGATTAATATTATTACTGTTTACATAAACACTTACTGATTAATATTATTACTGTTTACATAAACACTTACTGATTAATATTATTACTGTTTACATAAACACTTACTGATTAATATTATTACTGTTTACATAAACACTTACTGATTAATATTATTACTGTTTACATAAACACTTACTGATTAATATTATTACTGTTTACATAAACACTTACTGATTAATATTATTACTGTTTACATAAACACTTACTGATTAATATTATTACTGTTTACATAAACACTTACTGATTAATATTATTACTGTTTACATAAACACTTACTGATTAATATTATTACTGTTTACATAAACCTTACTGATTAATATTATTACTGTTTACATAAACACTTACTGATTAATATTATTACTGTTTACATAAACACTTACTGATTAATATTATTACTGTTTACATAAACACTTACTGATTAATATTATTACTGTTTACATAAACACTTACTGATTAATATTATTACTGTTTACATAAACACTTACTGATTAATATTATTACTGTTTACATAAACACTTACTGATTAATATTATTACTGTTTACATAAACACTTACTGATTAATATTATTACTGTTTACATAAACACTTACTGATTAATATTATTACTGTTTACATAAACACTTACTGATTAATATTATTACTGTTTACATAAACACTTACTGATTAATATTATTACTGTTTACATAAACACTTACTGATTAATATTATTACTGTTTACATAAACACTTACTGATTAATATTATTACTGTTTACATAAACACTTACTGATTAATATTATTACTGTTTACATAAACACTTACTGATTAATATTATTACTGTTTACATAAACACTTACTGATTAATATTATTACTGTTTACATAAACACTTACTGATTAATATTATTACTGTTTACATAAACACTTACTGATTAATATTATTACTGTTTACATAAACACTTACTGATTAATATTATTACTGTTTACATAAACACTTACTGATTAATATTATTACTGTTTACATAAACACTTACTGATTAATATTATTACTGTTTACATAAACACTTACTGATTAATATTATTACTGTTTACATAAACACTTACTGATTAATATTATTACTGTTTACATAAACACTTACTGATTAATATTATTACTGTTTACATAAACACTTACTGATTAATATTATTACTGTTTACATAAACACTTACTGATTAATATTATTACTGTTTACATAAACACTTACTGATTAATATTATTACTGTTTACATAAACACTTACTGATTAATATTATTACTGTTTACATAAACACTTACTGATTAATATTATTACTGTTTACATAAACACTTACTGATTAATATTATTACTGTTTACATAAACACTTACTGATTAATATTATTACTGTTTACATAAACACTTACTGATTAATATTATTACTGTTTACATAAACACTTACTGATTAATATTATTACTGTTTACATAAACACTTACTGATTAATATTATTACTGTTTACATAAACACTTACTGATTAATATTATTACTGTTTACATAAACACTTACTGATTAATATTATTACTGTTTACATAAACACTTACTGATTAATATTATTACTGTTTACATAAACACTTACTGATTAATATTATTACTGTTTACATAAACACTTACTGATTAATATTATTACTGTTTACATAAACACTTACTGATTAATATTATTACTGTTTACATAAACACTTACTGATTAATATTATTACTGTTTACATAAACACTTACTGATTAATATTATTACTGTTTACATAAACACTTACTGATTAATATTATTACTGTTTACATAAACACTTACTGATTAATATTATTACTGTTTACATAAACACTTACTGATTAATATTATTACTGTTTACATAAACACTTACTGATTAATATTATTACTGTTTACATAAACACTTACTGATTAATATTATTACTGTTTACATAAACACTTACTGATTAATATTATTACTGTTTACATAAACACTTACTGATTAATATTATTACTGTTTACATAAACACTTACTGATTAATATTATTACTGTTTACATAAACACTTACTGATTAATATTATTACTGTTTACATAAACACTTACTGATTAATATTATTACTGTTTACATAAACACTTACTGATTAATATTATTACTGTTTACATAAACACTTACTGATTAATATTATTACTGTTTACATAAACACTTACTGATTAATATTATTACTGTTTACATAAACACTTACTGATTAATATTATTACTGTTTACATAAACACTTACTGATTAATATTATTACTGTTTACATAAACACTTACTGATTACTATTATTACTGTTTACATAAACACTTACTGATTAATATTATTACTGTTTACATAAACACTTACTGATTAATATTATTACTGTTTACATAAACACTTACTGATTAATATTATTACTGTTTACATAAACACTTACTGATTAATATTATTACTGTTTACATAAACACTTACTGATTAATATTATTACTGTTTACATAAACACTTACTGATTAATATTATTACTGTTTACATAAACACTTACTGATTAATATTATTACTGTTTACATAAACACTTACTGATTAATATTATTACTGTTTACATAAACACTTACTGATTAATATTATTACTGTTTACATAAACACTTACTGATTAATATTATTACTGTTTACATAAACACTTACTGATTAATATTATTACTGTTTACATAAACACTTACTGATTAATATTATTACTGTTTACATAAACACTTACTGATTAATATTATTACTGTTTACATAAACACTTACTGATTAATATTATTACTGTTTACATAAACACTGATTAATATTATTACTGTTTACATAAACACTTACTGATTAATATTATTACTGTTTACATAAACACTTACTGATTAATATTATTACTGTTTACATAAACACTTACTGATTAATATTATTACTGTTTACATAAACACTTACTGATTAATATTATAACTGTTTAATAAACACTTACTGATTAATATTATTACTGTTTACATAAACACTTACTGATTAATATTATTACTGTTTACATAAACACTTACTGATTAATATTATTACTGTTTACATAAACACTTACTGATTAATATTATTACTGTTTACATAAACACTTACTGATTAATATTATAACTGTTTACATAAACACTTATTGATTAATATTATTACTGTTTACATAAACGCTTACTGATTAATATTATTACTGTTTACATAAACACTTACTGATTAATATTATTACTGTTTACATAAACACTTACTGATTAATATTATTACTGTTTACATAAACACTTACTGATTAATATTATTACTGTTTACATAAACACTTACTGATTAATATTATTACTGTTTACATAAACACTTACTGATTAATATTATTACTGTTTACATAAACACTTACTGATTAATATTATTACTGTTTACATAAACACTTACTGATTAATATTATTACTGTTTACATAAACACTTACTGATTAATATTATTACTGTTTACATAAACACTTACTGATTAATATTATTACTGTTTACATAAACACTTACTGATTAATATTATTACTGTTTACATAAACACTTACTGATTAATATTATTACTGTTTACATAAACACTTACTGATTAATATTATTACTGTTTACATAAACACTTACTGATTAATATTATTACTGTTTACATAAACACTTACTGATTAATATTATTACTGTTTACATAAACACTTACTGATTAATATTATTACTGTTTACATAAACGCTTACTGATTAATATTATTACTGTTTAAATAACACTTACTGATTAATATTATTACTGTTTACATAAACACTTACTGATTAATATTATTACTGTTTACATAAACACTTACTGATTAATATTATTACTGTTTACATAAACACTTACTGATTAATATTATTACTGTTTACATAAACACTTACTGATTAATATTATTACTGTTTACATAAACGCTTACTGATTAATATTATTACTGTTTACATAAACACTTACTGATTAATATTATTACTGTTTACATAAACACTTACTGATTAATATTATTACTGTTTACATAAACACTTACTGATTAATATTATTACTGTTTACATACACTTACTGATTGATATTATTACTGTTTTCATAAACAGTTACTGATTAATATTATTTCTGTTTACATAAACACTTACTGATTAACTGTTTACATAAACACTTACTGATTAATATTATTACTGTTTACATAAACACTTACTGATTAATATTATTACTGTTTACATAAACACTTACTGATTAATATTATTACTGTTTACATAAACACTTACTGATTAATATTATTACTGTTTACATAAACACTTACTGATTAATATTATTACTGTTTACATAAACACTTACTGATTAATATTATTACTGTTTACATAAACACTTACTGATTAATATTATTACTGTTTACATAAACACTTACTGATTAATATTATTACTGTTTACATAAACACTTACTGATTAATATTATTACTGTTTACATAAACACTTACTGATTAATATTATTACTGTTTACATAAACACTTACTGATTAATATTATTACTGTTTACATAAACACTTACTGATTAATATTATTACTGTTTACATAAACACTTACTGATTAATATTATTACTGTTTACATAAACACTTACTGATTAATATTATTACTGTTTACATAAACACTTACTGATTAATATTATTACTGTTTACATAAACACTTACTGATTAATATTATTACTGTTTACATAAACACTTACTGATTAATATTATTACTGTTTACATAAACACTTACTGATTAATATTATTACTGTTTACATAAACACTTACTGATTAATATTATTACTGTTTACATAAACACTTACTGATTAATATTATTACTGTTTACATAAACACTTACTGATTAATATTATTACTGTTTACATAAACACTTACTGATTAATATTATTACTGTTTACATAAACACTTACTGATTAATATTATTACTGTTTACATAAACACTTACTGATTAATATTATTACTGTTTACATAAACACTTACTGATTAATATTATTACTGTTTACATAAACACTTACTGATTAATATTATTACTGTTTACATAAACACTTACTGATTAATATTATTACTGTTTACATAAACACTTACTGATTAATATTATTACTGTTTACATAAACACTTACTGATTAATATTATTACTGTTTACATAAACACTTACTGATTAATATTATTACTGTTTACATAAACACTTACTGATTAATATTATTACTGTTTACATAAACACTTACTGATTAATATTATTACTGTTTACATAAACACTTACTGATTAATATTATTACTGTTTACATAAACACTTACTGATTAATATTATTACTGTTTACATAAACACTTACTGATTAATATTATTACTGTTTACATAAACACTTACTGATTAATATTATTACTGTTTACATAAACACTTACTGATTAATATTATTACTGTTTACATAAACACTTACTGATTAATATTATTACTGTTTACATAAACACTTACTGATTAATATTATTACTGTTTACATAAACACTTACTGATTAATATTATTACTGTTTACATAAACACTTACTGATTAATATTATTACTGTTTACATAAACACTTACTGATTAATATTATTACTGTTTACATAAACACTTACTGATTAATATTATTACTGTTTACATAAACACTTACTGATTAATATTATTACTGTTTACATAAACACTTACTGATTAATATTATTACTGTTTACATAAACACTTACTGATTAATATTATTACTGTTTACATAAACACTTACTGATTAATATTATTACTGTTTACATAAACACTTACTGATTAATATTATTACTGTTTACATAAACACTTACTGATTAATATTATTACTGTTTACATAAACACTTACTGATTAATATTATTACTGTTTACATAAACACTTACTGATTAATATTATTACTGTTTACATAAACACTTACTGATTAATATTATTACTGTTTACATAAACACTTACTGATTAATATTATTACTGTTTACATAAACACTTACTGATTAATATTATTACTGTTTACATAAACACTTACTGATTAATATTATTACTGTTTACATAAACACTTACTGATTAATATTATTACTGTTTACATAAACACTTACTGATTAATATTATTACTGTTTACATAAACACTTACTGATTAATATTATTACTGTTTACATAAACACTTACTGATTAATATTATTACTGTTTACATAAACACTTACTGATTAATATTATTACTGTTTACATAAACACTTACTGATTAATATTATTACTGTTTACATAAACACTTACTGATTAATATTATTACTGTTTACATAAACACTTACTGATTAATATTATTACTGTTTACATAAACACTTACTGATTAATATTATTACTGTTTACATAAACACTTACTGATTAATATTATTACTGTTTACATAAACACTTACTGATTAATATTATTACTGTTTACATAAACACTTACTGATTAATATTATTACTGTTTACATAAACACTTACTGATTAATATTATTACTGTTTACATAAACACTTACTGATTAATATTATTACTGTTTACATAAACACTTACTGATTAATATTATTACTGTTTACATAAACACTTACTGATTAATATTATTACTGTTTACATAAACACTTACTGATTAATATTATTACTGTTTACATAAACACTTACTGATTAATATTATTACTGTTTACATAAACACTTACTGATTAATATTATTACTGTTTACATAAACACTTACTGATTAATATTATTACTGTTTACATAAACACTTACTGATTAATATTATTACTGTTTACATAAACACTTACTGATTAATATTATTACTGTTTACATAAACACTTACTGATTAATATTATTACTGTTTACATAAACACTTACTGATTAATATTATTACTGTTTACATAAACACTTACTGATTAATATTATTACTGTTTACATAAACACTTACTGATTAATATTATTACTGTTTACATAAACACTTACTGATTAATATTATTACTGTTTACATAAACACTTACTGATTAATATTATTACTGTTTACATAAACACTTACTGATTAATATTATTACTGTTTACATAAACACTTACTGATTAATATTATTACTGTTTACATAAACACTTACTGATTAATATTATTACTGTTTACATAAACACTTACTGATTAATATTATTACTGTTTACATAAACACTTACTGATTAATATTATTACTGTTTACATAAACACTTACTGATTAATATTATTACTGTTTACATAAACACTTACTGATTAATATTATTACTGTTTACATAAACACTTACTGATTAATATTATTACTGTTTACATAAACACTTACTGATTAATATTATTACTGTTTACATAAACACTTACTGATTAATATTATTACTGTTTACATAAACACTTACTGATTAATATTATTACTGTTTACATAAACACTTACTGATTAATATTATTACTGTTTACATAAACACTTACTGATTAATATTATTACTGTTTACATAAACACTTACTGATTAATATTATTACTGTTTACATAAACACTTACTGATTAATATTATTACTGTTTACATAAACACTTACTGATTAATATTATTACTGTTTACATAAACACTTACTGATTAATATTATTACTGTTTACATAAACACTTACTGATTAATATTATTACTGTTTACATAAACACTTACTGATTAATATTATTACTGTTTACATAAACACTTACTGATTAATATTATTACTGTTTACATAAACACTTACTGATTAATATTATTACTGTTTACATAAACACTTACTGATTAATATTATTACTGTTTACATAAACACTTACTGATTAATATTATTACTGTTTACATAAACACTTACTGATTAATATTATTACTGTTTACATAAACACTTACTGATTAATATTATTACTGTTTACATAAACACTTACTGATTAATATTATTACTGTTTACATAAACACTTACTGATTAATATTATTACTGTTTACATAAACACTTACTGATTAATATTATTACTGTTTACATAAACACTTACTGATTAATATTATTACTGTTTACATAAACACTTACTGATTAATATTATTACTGTTTACATAAACACTTACTGATTAATATTATTACTGTTTACATAAACACTTACTGATTAATATTATTACTGTTTACATAAACACTTACTGATTAATATTATTACTGTTTACATAAACACTTACTGATTAATATTATTACTGTTTACATAAACACTTACTGATTAATATTATTACTGTTTACATAAACACTTACTGATTAATATTATTACTGTTTACATAAACACTTACTGATTAATATTATTACTGTTTACATAAACACTTACTGATTAATATTATTACTGTTTACATAAACACTTACTGATTAATATTATTACTGTTTACATAAACACTTACTGATTAATATTATTACTGTTTACATAAACACTTACTGATTAATATTATTACTGTTTACATAAACACTTACTGATTAATATTATTACTGTTTACATAAACACTTACTGATTAATATTATTACTGTTTACATAAACACTTACTGATTAATATTATTACTGTTTACATAAACACTTACTGATTAATATTATTACTGTTTACATAAACACTTACTGATTAATATTATTACTGTTTACATAAACACTTACTGATTAATATTATTACTGTTTACATAAACACTTACTGATTAATATTATTACTGTTTACATAAACACTTACTGATTAATATTATTACTGTTTACATAAACACTTACTGATTAATATTATTACTGTTTACATAAACACTTACTGATTAATATTATTACTGTTTACATAAACACTTACTGATTAATATTATTACTGTTTACATAAACACTTACTGATTAATATTATTACTGTTTACATAAACACTTACTGATTAATATTATTACTGTTTACATAAACACTTACTGATTAATATTATTACTGTTTACATAAACACTTACTGATTAATATTATTACTGTTTACATAAACACTTACTGATTAATATTATTACTGTTTACATAAACACTTACTGATTAATATTATTACTGTTTACATAAACACTTACTGATTAATATTATTACTGTTTACATAAACACTTACTGATTAATATTATTACTGTTTACATAAACACTTACTGATTAATATTATTACTGTTTACATAAACACTTACTGATTAATATTATTACTGTTTACATAAACACTTACTGATTAATATTATTACTGTTTACATAAACACTTACTGATTAATATTATTACTGTTTACATAAACACTTACTGATTAATATTATTACTGTTTACATAAACACTTACTGATTAATATTATTACTGTTTACATAAACACTTACTGATTAATATTATTACTGTTTACATAAACACTTACTGATTAATATTATTACTGTTTACATAAACACTTACTGATTAATATTATTACTGTTTACATAAACACTTACTGATTAATATTATTACTGTTTACATAAACACTTACTGATTAATATTATTACTGTTTACATAAACACTTACTGATTAATATTATTACTGTTTACATAAACACTTACTGATTAATATTATTACTGTTTACATAAACACTTACTGATTAATATTATTACTGTTTACATAAACACTTACTGATTAATATTATTACTGTTTACATAAACACTTACTGATTAATATTATTACTGTTTACATAAACACTTACTGATTAATATTATTACTGTTTACATAAACACTTACTGATTAATATTATTACTGTTTACATAAACACTTACTGATTAATATTATTACTGTTTACATAAACACTTACTGATTAATATTATTACTGTTTACATAAACACTTACTGATTAATATTATTACTGTTTACATAAACACTTACTGATTAATATTATTACTGTTTACATAAACACTTACTGATTAATATTATTACTGTTTACATAAACACTTACTGATTAATATTATTACTGTTTACATAAACACTTACTGATTAATATTATTACTGTTTACATAAACACTTACTGATTAATATTATTACTGTTTACATAAACACTTACTGATTAATATTATTACTGTTTACATAAACACTTACTGATTAATATTATTACTGTTTACATAAACACTTACTGATTAATATTATTACTGTTTACATAAACACTTACTGATTAATATTATTACTGTTTACATAAACACTTACTGATTAATATTATTACTGTTTACATAAACACTTACTGATTAATATTATTACTGTTTACATAAACACTTACTGATTAATATTATTACTGTTTACATAAACACTTACTGATTAATATTATTACTGTTTACATAAACACTTACTGATTAATATTATTACTGTTTACATAAACACTTACTGATTAATATTATTACTGTTTACATAAACACTTACTGATTAATATTATTACTGTTTACATAAACACTTACTGATTAATATTATTACTGTTTACATAAACACTTACTGATTAATATTATTACTGTTTACATAAACACTTACTGATTACTATTATTACTGTTTACATAAACTTACTGATTAATATTATTACTGTTTACATAAACACTTACTGATTAATATTATTACTGTTTACATAAACACTTACTGATTAATATTATTACTGTTTACATAAACACTTACTGATTAATATTATTACTGTTTACATAAACACTTACTGATTAATATTATTACTGTTTACATAAACACTTACTGATTAATATTATTACTGTTTACATAAACACTTACTGATTAATATTATTACTGTTTACATAAACACTTACTGATTAATATTATTACTGTTTACATAAACACTTACTGATTAATATTATTACTGTTTACATAAACACTTACTGATTAATATTATTACTGTTTACATAAACACTTACTGATTAATATTATTACTGTTTACATAAACACTTACTGATTAATATTATTACTGTTTACATAAACACTTACTGATTAATATTATTACTGTTTACATAAACACTTACTGATTAATATTATTACTGTTTACATAAACACTTACTGATTAATATTATTACTGTTTACATAAACACTTACTGATTAATATTATTACTGTTTACATAAACACTTACTGATTAATATTATTACTGTTTACATAAACACTTACTGATTAATATTATTACTGTTTACATAAACACTTACTGATTAATATTATTACTGTTTACATAAACACTTACTGATTAATATTATTACTGTTTACATAAACACTTACTGATTAATATTATTACTGTTTACATAAACACTTACTGATTAATATTATTACTGTTTACATAAACACTTACTGATTAATATTATTACTGTTTACATAAACACTTACTGATTAATATTATTACTGTTTACATAAACACTTACTGATTAATATTATTACTGTTTACATAAACACTTACTGATTAATATTATTACTGTTTACATAAACACTTACTGATTAATATTATTACTGTTTACATAAACACTTACTGATTAATATTATTACTGTTTACATAAACACTTACTGATTAATATTATTACTGTTTACATAAACACTTACTGATTAATATTATTACTGTTTACATAAACACTTACTGATTAATATTATTACTGTTTACATAAACACTTACTGATTAATATTATTACTGTTTACATAAACACTTACTGATTAATATTATTACTGTTTACATAAACACTTACTGATTAATATTATTACTGTTTACATAAACACTTACTGATTAATATTATTACTGTTTACATAAACACTTACTGATTAATATTATTACTGTTTACATAAACACTTACTGATTAATATTATTACTGTTTACATAAACACTTACTGATTAATATTATTACTGTTTACATAAACACTTACTGATTAATATTATTACTGTTTACATAAACACTTACTGATTAATATTATTACTGTTTACATAAACACTTACTGATTAATATTATTACTGTTTACATAAACACTTACTGATTAATATTATTACTGTTTACATAAACACTTACTGATTAATATTATTACTGTTTACATAAACACTTACTGATTAATATTATTACTGTTTACATAAACACTTACTGATTAATATTATTACTGTTTACATAAACACTTACTGATTAATATTATTACTGTTTACATAAACACTTACTGATTAATATTATTACTGTTTACATAAACACTTACTGATTAATATTATTACTGTTTACATAAACACTTACTGATTAATATTATTACTGTTTACATAAACACTTACTGATTAATATTATTACTGTTTACATAAACACTTACTGATTAATATTATTACTGTTTACATAAACACTTACTGATTAATATTATTACTGTTTACATAAACACTTACTGATTAATATTATTACTGTTTACATAAACACTTACTGATTAATATTATTACTGTTTACATAAACACTTACTGATTAATATTATTACTGTTTACATAAACACTTACTGATTAATATTATTACTGTTTACATAAACACTTACTGATTAATATTATTACTGTTTACATAAACACTTACTGATTAATATTATTACTGTTTACATAAACACTTACTGATTAATATTATTACTGTTTACATAAACACTTACTGATTAATATTATTACTGTTTACATAAACACTTACTGATTAATATTATTACTGTTTACATAAACACTTACTGATTAATATTATTACTGTTTACATAAACACTTACTGATTAATATTATTACTGTTTTTACATAAACACTTACTGATTAATATTATTACTGTTTACATAAACACTTACTGATTAATATTATTACTGTTTACATAAACACTTACTGATTAATATTATTACTGTTTACATAAACACTTACTGATTAATATTATTACTGTTTACATAAACACTTACTGATTAATATTATTACTGTTTACATAAACACTTACTGATTAATATTATTACTGTTTACATAAACACTTACTGATTAATATTATTACTGTTTACATAAACACTTACTGATTAATATTATTACTGTTTACATAAACACTTACTGATTAATATTATTACTGTTTACATAAACACTTACTGATTAATATTATTACTGTTTACATAAACACTTACTGATTAATATTATTACTGTTTACATAAACACTTACTGATTAATATTATTACTGTTTACATAAACCTTACTGATTAATATTATTACTGTTTACATAAACACTTACTGATTAATATTATTACTGTTTACATAAACACTTACTGATTAATATTATTACTGTTTACATAAACACTTACTGATTAATATTATTACTGTTTACATAAACACTTACTGATTAATATTATTACTGTTTACATAAACACTTACTGATTAATATTATTACTGTTTACATAAACACTTACTGATTAATATTATTACTGTTTACATAAACACTTACTGATTAATATTATTACTGTTTACATAAACACTTACTGATTAATATTATTACTGTTTACATAAACACTTACTGATTAATATTATTACTGTTTACATAAACACTTACTGATTAATATTATTACTGTTTACATAAACACTTACTGATTAATATTATTACTGTTTACATAAACACTTACTGATTAATATTATTACTGTTTACATAAACACTTACTGATTAATATTATTACTGTTTACATAAACACTTACTGATTAATATTATTACTGTTTACATAAACACTTACTGATTAATATTATTACTGTTTACATAAACACTTACTGATTAATATTATTACTGTTTACATAAACACTTACTGATTAATATTATTACTGTTTACATAAACACTTACTGATTAATATTATTACTGTTTACATAAACACTTACTGATTAATATTATTACTGTTTACATAAACACTTACTGATTAATATTATTACTGTTTACATAAACACTTACTGATTAATATTATTACTGTTTACATAAACACTTACTGATTAATATTATTACTGTTTACATAAACACTTACTGATTAATATTATTACTGTTTACATAAACACTTACTGATTAATATTATTACTGTTTACATAAACACTTACTGATTAATATTATTACTGTTTACATAAACACTTACTGATTAATATTATTACTGTTTACATAAACACTTACTGATTAATATTATTACTGTTTACATAAACACTTACTGATTAATATTATTACTGTTTACATAAACACTTACTGATTAATATTATTACTGTTTACATAAACACTTACTGATTAATATTATTACTGTTTACATAAACACTTACTGATTAATATTATTACTGTTTACATAAACACTTACTGATTAATATTATTACTGTTTACATAAACACTTACTGATTAATATTATTACTGTTTACATAAACACTTACTGATTAATATTATTACTGTTTACATAAACACTTACTGATTAATATTATTACTGTTTACATAAACACTTACTGATTAATATTATTACTGTTTACATAAACACTTACTGATTAATATTATTACTGTTTACATAAACACTTACTGATTAATATTATTACTGTTTACATAAACACTTACTGATTAATATTATTACTGTTTACATAAACACTTACTGATTAATATTATTACTGTTTACATAAACACTTACTGATTAATATTATTACTGTTTACATAAACACTTACTGATTAATATTATTACTGTTTACATAAAACTTACTGATTAATATTATTACTGTTTACATAAAACTTACTGATTAATATTATTACTGTTTACATAAACACTTACTGATTAATATTATTACTGTTTACATAAACACTTACTGATTAATATTATTACTGTTTACATAAACACTTACTGATTAATATTATTACTGTTTACATAAACACTTACTGATTAATATTATTACTGTTTACATAAACACTTACTGATTAATATTATTACTGTTTACATAAACACTTACTGATTAATATTATTACTGTTTACATAAACACTTACTGATTAATATTATTACTGTTTACATAAACACTTACTGATTAATATTATTACTGTTTACATAAACACTTACTGATTAATATTATTACTGTTTACATAAACACTTACTGATTAATATTATTACTGTTTACATAAACACTTACTGATTAATATTATTACTGTTTACATAAACACTTACTGATTAATATTATTACTGTTTACATAAACACTTACTGATTAATATTATTACTGTTTACATAAACACTTACTGATTAATATTATTACTGTTTACATAAACACTTACTGATTAATATTATTACTGTTTACATAAACACTTACTGATTAATATTATTACTGTTTACATAAACACTTACTGATTAATATTATTACTGTTTACATAAACACTTACTGATTAATATTATTACTGTTTACATAAACACTTACTGATTAATATTATTACTGTTTACATAAACACTTACTGATTAATATTATTACTGTTTACATAAACACTTACTGATTAATATTATTACTGTTTACATAAACACTTACTGATTAATATTATTACTGTTTACATAAACACTTACTGATTAATATTATTACTGTTTACATAAACACTTACTGATTAATATTATTACTGTTTACATAAACACTTACTGATTAATATTATTACTGTTTACATAAACACTTACTGATTAATATTATTACTGTTTACATAAACACTTACTGATTAATATTATTACTGTTTACATAAACACTTACTGATTAATATTATTACTGTTTACATAAACACTTACTGATTAATATTATTACTGTTTACATAAACACTTACTGATTAATATTATTACTGTTTACATAAACACTTACTGATTAATATTATTACTGTTTACATAAACACTTACTGATTAATATTATTACTGTTTACATAAACACTTACTGATTAATATTATTACTGTTTACATAAACACTTACTGATTAATATTATTACTGTTTACATAAACACTTACTGATTAATATTATTACTGTTTACATAAACACTTACTGATTAATATTATTACTGTTTACATAAACACTTACTGATTAATATTATTACTGTTTACATAAACACTTACTGATTAATATTATTACTGTTTACATAAACACTTACTGATTAATATTATTACTGTTTACATAAACACTTACTGATTAATATTATTACTGTTTACATAAACACTTACTGATTAATATTATTACTGTTTACATAAACACTTACTGATTAATATTATTACTGTTTACATAAACACTTACTGATTAATATTATTACTGTTTACATAAACACTTACTGATTAATATTATTACTGTTTACATAAACACTTACTGATTAATATTATTACTGTTTACATAAACACTTACTGATTAATATTATTACTGTTTACATAAACACTTACTGATTAATATTATTACTGTTTACATAAACACTTACTGATTAATATTATTACTGTTTACATAAACACTTACTGATTAATATTATTACTGTTTACATAAACACTTACTGATTAATATTATTACTGTTTACATAAACACTTACTGATTAATATTATTACTGTTTACATAAACACTTACTGATTAATATTATTACTGTTTACATAAACACTTACTGATTAATATTATTACTGTTTACATAAACACTTACTGATTAATATTATTACTGTTTACATAAACACTTACTGATTAATATTATTACTGTTTACATAAACACTTACTGATTAATATTATTACTGTTTACATAAACACTTACTGATTAATATTATTACTGTTTACATAAACACTTACTGATTAATATTATTACTGTTTACATAAACACTTACTGATTAATATTATTACTGTTTACATAAACACTTACTGATTAATATTATTACTGTTTACATAAACACTTACTGATTAATATTATTACTGTTTACATAAACACTTACTGATTAATATTATTACTGTTTACATAAACACTTACTGATTAATATTATTACTGTTTACATAAACACTTACTGATTAATATTATTACTGTTTACATAAACACTTACTGATTAATATTATTACTGTTTACATAAACACTTACTGATTAATATTATTACTGTTTACATAAACACTTACTGATTAATATTATTACTGTTTACATAAACACTTACTGATTAATATTATTACTGTTTACATAAACACTTACTGATTAATATTATTACTGTTTACATAAACACTTACTGATTAATATTATTACTGTTTACATAAACACTTACTGATTAATATTATTACTGTTTACATAAACACTTACTGATTAATATTATTACTGTTTACATAAACACTTACTGATTAATATTATTACTGTTTACATAAACACTTACTGATTAATATTATTACTGTTTACATAAACACTTACTGATTAATATTATTACTGTTTACATAAACACTTACTGATTAATATTATTACTGTTTACATAAACACTTACTGATTAATATTATTACTGTTTACATAAACACTTACTGATTAATATTATTACTGTTTACATAAACACTTACTGATTAATATTATTACTGTTTACATAAACACTTACTGATTAATATTATTACTGTTTACATAAACACTTACTGATTAATATTATTACTGTTTACATAAACACTTACTGATTAATATTATTACTGTTTACATAAACACTTACTGATTAATATTATTACTGTTTACATAAACACTTACTGATTAATATTATTACTGTTTACATAAACACTTACTGATTAATATTATTACTGTTTACATAAACACTTACTGATTAATATTATTACTGTTTACATAAACACTTACTGATTAATATTATTACTGTTTACATAAACACTTACTGATTAATATTATTACTGTTTACATAAACACTTACTGATTAATATTATTACTGTTTACATAAACACTTACTGATTAATATTATTACTGTTTACATAAACACTTACTGATTAATATTATTACTGTTTACATAAACACTTACTGATTAATATTATTACTGTTTACATAAACACTTACTGATTAATATTATTACTGTTTACATAAACACTTACTGATTAATATTATTACTGTTTACATAAACACTTACTGATTAATATTATTACTGTTTACATAAACACTTACTGATTAATATTATTACTGTTTACATAAACACTTACTGATTAATATTATTACTGTTTACATAAACACTTACTGATTAATATTATTACTGTTTACATAAACACTTACTGATTAATATTATTACTGTTTACATAAACACTTACTGATTAATATTATTACTGTTTACATAAACACTTACTGATTAATATTATTACTGTTTACATAAACACTTACTGATTAATATTATTACTGTTTACATAAACACTTACTGATTAATATTATTACTGTTTACATAAACACTTACTGATTAATATTATTACTGTTTACATAAACACTTACTGATTAATATTATTACTGTTTACATAAACACTTACTGATTAATATTATTACTGTTTACATAAACACTTACTGATTAATATTATTACTGTTTACATAAACACTTACTGATTAATATTATTACTGTTTACATAAACACTTACTGATTAATATTATTACTGTTTACATAAACACTTACTGATTAATATTATTACTGTTTACATAAACACTTACTGATTAATATTATTACTGTTTACATAAACACTTACTGATTAATATTATTACTGTTTACATAAACACTTACTGATTAATATTATTACTGTTTACATAAACACTTACTGATTAATATTATTACTGTTTACATAAACACTTACTGATTAATATTATTACTGTTTACATAAACACTTACTGATTAATATTATTACTGTTTACATAAACACTTACTGATTAATATTATTACTGTTTACATAAACACTTACTGATTAATATTATTACTGTTTACATAAACACTTACTGATTAATATTATTACTGTTTACATAAACACTTACTGATTAATATTATTACTGTTTACATAAACACTTACTGATTAATATTATTACTGTTTACATAAACACTTACTGATTAATATTATTACTGTTTACATAAACACTTACTGATTAATATTATTACTGTTTACATAAACACTTACTGATTAATATTATTACTGTTTACATAAACACTTACTGATTAATATTATTACTGTTTACATAAACACTTACTGATTAATATTATTACTGTTTACATAAACACTTACTGATTAATATTATTACTGTTTACATAAACACTTACTGATTAATATTATTACTGTTTACATAAACACTTACTGATTAATATTATTACTGTTTACATAAACACTTACTGATTAATATTATTACTGTTTACATAAACACTTACTGATTAATATTATTACTGTTTACATAAACACTTACTGATTAATATTATTACTGTTTACATAAACACTTACTGATTAATATTATTACTGTTTACATAAACACTTACTGATTAATATTATTACTGTTTACATAAACACTTACTGATTAATATTATTACTGTTTACATAAACACTTACTGATTAATATTATTACTGTTTACATAAACACTTACTGATTAATATTATTACTGTTTACATAAACACTTACTGATTAATATTATTACTGTTTACATAAACACTTACTGATTAATATTATTACTGTTTACATAAACACTTACTGATTAATATTATTACTGTTTACATAAACACTTACTGATTAATATTATTACTGTTTACATAAACACTTACTGATTAATATTATTTTACATAAACACTTACTGATTAATATTATTACTGTTTACATAAACACTTACTGATTAATATTATTACTGTTTACATAAACACTTACTGATTAATATTATTACTGTTTACATAAACACTTACTGATTAATATTATTACTGTTTACATAAACACTTACTGATTAATATTATTACTGTTTACATAAACACTTACTGATTAATATTATTACTGTTTACATAAACACTTACTGATTAATATTATTACTGTTTACATAAACACTTACTGATTAATATTATTACTGTTTACATAAACACTTACTGATTAATATTATTACTGTTTACATAAACACTTACTGATTAATATTATTACTGTTTACATAAACACTTACTGATTAATATTATTACTGTTTACATAAACACTTACTGATTAATATTATTACTGTTTACATAAACACTTACTGATTAATATTATTACTGTTTACATAAACACTTACTGATTAATATTATTACTGTTTACATAAACACTTACTGATTAATATTATTACTGTTTACATAAACACTTACTGATTAATATTATTACTGTTTACATAAACACTTACTGATTAATATTATTACTGTTTACATAAACACTTACTGATTAATATTATTACTGTTTACATAAACACTTACTGATTAATATTATTACTGTTTACATAAACACTTACTGATTAATATTATTACTGTTTACATAAACACTTACTGATTAATATTATTACTGTTTACATAAACACTTACTGATTAATATTATTACTGTTTACATAAACACTTACTGATTAATATTATTACTGTTTACATAAACACTTACTGATTAATATTATTACTGTTTACATAAACACTTACTGATTAATATTATTACTGTTTACATAAACACTTACTGATTAATATTATTACTGTTTACATAAACACTTACTGATTAATATTATTACTGTTTACATAAACACTTACTGATTAATATTATTACTGTTTACATAAACACTTACTGATTAATATTATTACTGTTTACATAAACACTTACTGATTAATATTATTACTGTTTACATAAACACTTACTGATTAATATTATTACTGTTTACATAAACACTTACTGATTAATATTATTACTGTTTACATAAACACTTACTGATTAATATTATTACTGTTTACATAAACACTTACTGATTAATATTATTACTGTTTACATAAACACTTACTGATTAATATTATTACTGTTTACATAAACACTTACTGATTAATATTATTACTGTTTACATAAACACTTACTGATTAATATTATTACTGTTTACATAAACACTTACTGATTAATATTATTACTGTTTACATAAACACTTACTGATTAATATTATTACTGTTTACATAAACACTTACTGATTAATATTATTACTGTTTACATAAACACTTACTGATTAATATTATTACTGTTTACATAAACACTTACTGATTAATATTATTACTGTTTACATAAACACTTACTGATTAATATTATTACTGTTTACATAAACACTTACTGATTAATATTATTACTGTTTACATAAACACTTACTGATTAATATTATTACTGTTTACATAAACACTTACTGATTAATATTATTACTGTTTACATAAACACTTACTGATTAATATTATTACTGTTTACATAAACACTTACTGATTAATATTATTACTGTTTACATAAACACTTACTGATTAATATTATTACTGTTTACATAAACACTTACTGATTAATATTATTACTGTTTACATAAACACTTACTGATTAATATTATTACTGTTTACATAAACACTTACTGATTAATATTATTACTGTTTACATAAACACTTACTGATTAATATTATTACTGTTTACATAAACACTTACTGATTAATATTATTACTGTTTACATAAACACTTACTGATTAATATTATTACTGTTTACATAAACACTTACTGATTAATATTATTACTGTTTACATAAACACTTACTGATTAATATTATTACTGTTTACATAAACACTTACTGATTAATATTATTACTGTTTACATAAACACTTACTGATTAATATTATTACTGTTTACATAAACACTTACTGATTAATATTATTACTGTTTACATAAACACTTACTGATTAATATTATTACTGTTTACATAAACACTTACTGATTAATATTATTACTGTTTACATAAACACTTACTGATTAATATTATTACTGTTTACATAAACACTTACTGATTAATATTATTACTGTTTACATAAACACTTACTGATTAATATTATTACTGTTTACATAAACACTTACTGATTAATATTATTACTGTTTACATAAACACTTACTGATTAATATTATTACTGTTTACATAAACACTTACTGATTAATATTATTACTGTTTACATAAACACTTACTGATTAATATTATTACTGTTTACATAAACACTTACTGATTAATATTATTACTGTTTACATAAACACTTACTGATTAATATTATTACTGTTTACATAAACACTTACTGATTAATATTATTACTGTTTACATAAACACTTACTGATTAATATTATTACTGTTTACATAAACACTTACTGATTAATATTATTACTGTTTACATAAACACTTACTGATTAATATTATTACTGTTTACATAAACACTTACTGATTAATATTATTACTGTTTACATAAACACTTACTGATTAATATTATTACTGTTTACATAAACACTTACTGATTAATATTATTACTGTTTACATAAACACTTACTGATTAATATTATTACTGTTTACATAAACACTTACTGATTA